>NC_089581.1:153382589-153682589 GCF_019320115.1 Miscanthus floridulus | reverse complement strand
GGCCCATGGACGTGGCCCACGCAAGAGGCGGCCTGCGGCAGGGGAGCCCGCGCGCGCTGGCGCTTTTGCAACAAACTCCTCAGTTTCCTTCCGAATCACACCTAAGTCCTAATACTATTTCACCCTCTCTCAGACACTCTCACTTAATCCCCTAACCTTCCTAGAATTCCCCTACGCGCACCCTCGGTGACCCAGTGCTCGGCGGTGCGATGGACGTTGACACAGCGTGGCCGCGCTGACCACCTGGGACCTACGCTGACCCATCTATCGGGTTGGTCACCATCCCCGACCATGGTGGCTACACTAGACGACGGTGAGGGGTGGCCAGACTCATTGAGGAATGCTGCAGCGGTGCGCGGCCATCCGTGATGGCTTCGGTGAGCTTGGGCAACTATAGGCCTAGACGGTTGGCGAGCGAGCATCAGGAGACTACCGTGGGTCTAGCTGAGGTGACAGTTGGAGTGGAGAATGATGGAGAAGGGTTGGCCACATGCGGCCGAGCCGAGCGATGACGCACAACGGCGGCACGGTCGTGTCTGCGACACCGGGGAAGCGGTAGTGGTTTAGCTAAGACGCATAGGGTAAAGAGAGGATGGAAGCAAAGCTAGCGGTGCACTAGAATTGGTTCGGGATGGACAGGTGGAGGGCTACCTTGGCTATGGCCGAGCGTGGCCTTATCAGCACGATGGTAGGGAAGACTCCAAATTGGAGCTTTGTCATGCATGCTTCAAGGTTGGGTGGGGTCGGGCAGCGAGAGGGCTTGATGACGGAACCACGGACACACTGAATTGGATTGAGGTGATCTCTCACTGGCTAATTGCATGGGGCGTGGACTCTGATGGTGGAAGCGGCTAGGAGAGGAGATGGGTCCAAGCTCTAGCCGTCCTCGCCTTGGTGGCAAGCGGTCGGCTAGACCCAAGGTAGCGTCCGTGCACTCACTACGTGACAACAACGAGGTGGTGAGTGGAGGTGACGACGATGTGGTGGCGAGTGGAGCAGCAACATAGCGGCCCGCAACGCCCGGCTGTAGCCAGGCTGAAGGTGGCCTTGGCCCACAGCATGCGGCAGCGTGCGTGGCAAGCCAGCATGGCAACATCGCGCCCCCATGGCATGGTGACTGCGCCCACCCGGCCAACCAACCCGAAATCGTGTCGTGCATGAATTTTAAAGCGTTTATAAAAAACTAAACGGTTGCTCTTGGAACTAAACCGCCTTCACCATGCTCAAGAGGGCACATCAGGCTACCAACCTGAGCTAAAACATGACACCAGCTCTTAACTCAATTCCATAAAATAAATTCCCAACCATGGCATTGTCTTGCTATCTATATACTTGAAAATCTTCTAAGTCTTTGTGCTGAATTTTGATTCCAAGTTCCATTTCTAGGCTATTAGGAGAATTGGCTAGCAATGTTATTTTTCTACAGCAAAGGTTGCATTACCACCTACAAAGTTGGTACTTCAAGCTTTATTTAGGCTTGACACACATGTTCTATAATATTTTTGCTCAATAAAAATTGGTTTTCAATCCTACTTGATATACATGAGCTATTGAATCAACTTTTATTTAACATTTTTATTATTCATTTTAGGTTACAAGAAATTTATCTACACACTTTATCGCATGCGTTACCACATAAATATGATGATCATGACATGGTTAAGTAGGTTGTTATGGTGTAACACCTTACAGCTCTACCCCCTTAAACAAAATCTCGTCCTAAGATTTCATGTGTGTGCCTAGTGTGGGAAAGAGATAAGAAAAAAACTTTTGTTTAAACCATTACCTCAATGCATTAGGAAGAATATGGGGATAATGTTCCATAATATAACTCTCCTGTTCCCAAGTTGCTTCGTCCTCTGAATGATTTTGCCATTGGACTTTATAAAATTTCACCACTTTGTTTCTCGATACTCTTTCTTTTTCATCCAAGATTTTGGTGGGATGCTCAATATAAGAAAGATCGGGTTGGAGAGGGAGTCCTTCAATTTCCACTACTTCAGTGGGAACCCGTAAACACTTCTTTAACTAGGAAACATGGAAGACATTATGGACCACACCGTTCCAAAATTTTATAAGGTCCAACATAACGAGGAGCTAATTTCCCACGAACAACAAAACAATGCACACCTCTCATCGGAGATACCTTTAGATACACAAGGTCACCAACTTTAAATTGCAAGGGTCTTCTCCTCTTGTCTGCATAAGTTTTCTGATGGTTCTGGGCTGCTTTCAAATGACTTTGAATAACACTAACTTGCACTCTAGCTTCTTTGATAAAATCAATCCCGAAATAACCATGGTATCCCACTTCAACCCAGTTAAGTGGTGTTCTACATTTCTTGCCATATAAAGCCTCAAAAGGTGCCATTCGAATGCTTTCTTGATAACTATTGTTATAAGAAAACTCAGCTAAAGTGAAGCATTCATCCCACTTTTCTAGAAAAGACATGACGCAAGCTCTCAACATATCCTCAAGTACTTGGTTGACCCTTTCTGTTTGACCATCAATTTGTGGATGATAAGCTGAACTTCTGAGGAGACGAGTACCAAGGCACTTGTAGAGTTGCTCCTAGAAGCGAGAGACAAAAACCGACCCTCTATCAGAGACATTGGTAAGAGGAACTCCATGTCGGGTTACAACCCGATCAAAATACAACTTGGCATACTTTTTGGCTGAATACCTTGTATCCACCTAGAGAAAATGAGCAGACTTGGTGAGGCGATCCACAACGACCCAAATAGAATCATACCACTTTGTTGTATGGGGCAAACCCACAACAAAATCCATGGAAATATCCTCCCATTTTCAAACAAGGATAGGCAAAGGCTGTAGAAAACCGGGCGTACACATATGGTCTGCCTTAACCCTCCCACAAATGTCGCATTCTGAGATCTATTTAGTAATGTCCTGCTTCATTTTTGGCCAACAATACAAGTAACGCAAATCATGATACATCTTGTTGGTTCCAGGGTGAATGGACAACTTGGAGTTATGAGCTTCATCAAAAATTTTCTCCTAAGCTTATCACTTGAGGGAACCACCAATTGGTTCTTGAACTTCACCACATCTTGATCATCAATACTGAAATGAGGACCACACCCTTCGACAATTAACTTCTTGATATGGGGAATTTCTAAAGAATTTTGCTTTTACCCCATAATAATTTGCTCGAGTAAATCCGAGACTAGAGCAATATGTGCCAACACTTCAGAATGGGTGAGGGGCAAAGATTCTTCACCAACCTTATGCGACTTCTGACTCAAGGCATCAGCTTCCACATTAGCTTTTATCGGATGATAATGGACCTCTAAATTGTAATCCTTGATTAACTTGAGCCACCTCCATTGCCTCATATTCAACTCAAATTGAGTAAAAATATATTTGAGGCTCTTGTGGTCCGTATAGATATGCACTTTGTTTCCCAACAGATAATGTCTCTAAATTTTTGGAGCGTGCACAACTGCAGCCAGCTCTAAATCATGTGTGGGATAATTCACCTTGTGCTTTTTTAGCTGGCATGAAGCATAAGCTATCACACGTCCATCTTGCATAAGCACACAACCCAGCCTAGTCCTAGAGGCATCACAATATACATCAAATGGCCTCTCAGTATCTGGTAGAGCAAGAACAGGGGTAGAGGTAAGAAATTTCTTCAGGGCTTGGATAGCCTCCTCACAAGCTGGAGTCTATACAAACTTGACATCCTTTTGAAGTAACTTGGTCATCGGATGAGCTATCTTGGAGAAATCAGGAATGAAGCGTCGATAATAACTAGCAAGACTAAGGAACTGATGAATCTAATACACTACCTTTGGAGATTTCCAACTTAATACATCTTGCACCTTGCTAGGATCCACAGAGATGCCTTCGGGGGTTAGGACATGCCTCAAAAATTGCACTCTATTCAACCAAAACTCACACTTGCTGAACTTGGCATAAAGCTTGTGTTCACACAGCCGAGTCAGGACTATGCGAAGATGTTGAGCATACTCTTCATTGTTCTTAGAATATATTAGAATATCATCAATGAACACCACCACAAACTTGTCCAACTCTGGCATGAAGATTGAGTTCATGAGGTACATGAAGAATGTAGGAGCATTGGTGAGACCAAAAGACATGAGTAGGTATTCATAAAGCCCATACCTAAAAGAGAAAGTTGTCTTTGGTATATCTTGTGGCCAGATTTTAATTTGGTGATACCTCGAACGAAGATCAATCTTTGAAAACACCTTTGCACCAGCCAACTGGTCGAACAGAGTATCAATACGAGGCAAATGATACTTGTTCTTAATGGCTATCATATTGAGAGGGCGATAATCCACACACATCTAAAGTGTACTATCCTTCTTCTTCTTCATAAAAATAGCGGGACAATCCCAGGGTGAAGAACTAGGATGGATAAATCCTTTCTCTAACAATTCCTCTAACTGTTTCTTCATCTTAGCCAATTCTTTTGGAGTCATGCGGTAAGGACACCGTGAAATAGGAGCAGTACTAGGTTCTAACTCAATGGAAAACTCTACATCCCTATCTGGTGGTAACCTAGGTAGATCTTCAGGGAAGACATCCAGTAACTCACAAACCACAAGAATAGAAGCAAGATTAGGAGAAGCTTTAGCATGAGTAGCAATTGGTAAGGTGGGAACTAAGAACATAAGGAGAGACATTCTATCCTCAGAAGAAGGAAGCCTCAACTCAACAACTCTCTACTTAAGGTTCAAGACTACCCCATAATTTCTCAACCAGTTCATCTCTAGAATTGCATCTATGCCTTGTCCAGACAGCACCATGAATTAGAGGCAATAGGAGTGAGTAGCTAGCACTAGTCTCACTATGTCCGTCCGAGTTTTAACACACAACTACGTACCTAGGGTTCTGATTATATAGGCGATAGGAATAACCATAGTAGATATATTGTGCCTTTGTGCAAACCCCATACTTATGAATGAATGTGATGCACCTGAATCAAATAACACATATGCTGGATGTGAATCAATGATAAACATACCAGCCATCACAGGCTCACCTGTAACACCCTCGGTGTTACGCCCTGAACCAACTACTAAATCATATCATGAACATCATGTTTGTGCAATAATGCATGTTATAGAAGGAGTTGATAAATTTCTTGTAGCCTAAAATAATCAATAAAAATGTTAAATCAATGTTGATGTAATAGCTCATGTATATCAAGTAGGGTTTAAAACCAATTTTTATTAAGCAAAAATACTATAGAACATGTATGTGATACTTAAATAAAGTTGGAAGTGCAAACTTTGTAGATGACAATGAAATACTTGTTGAAAAATAGTATTGCTTAGTAATATTTTCAATAGCTTAGAAATGCAATTTGAAATAGAGTTCAACTAAAAAAACTTAGAAAATTTCAAGCTTGTGTATAGCTGGACATTGCCAAGTTTAGTAATTTATTTAGAGAGACTGGGTTAGAGGGTGATGCGGTGTTTTAGCTCGGCTGAGCAGCCTCGTGTATCAGTTTGATCATGGTGAAGTCAGTTTCAGTTTAGAGGCAATGGTTTAGTGGTAGTTATTGCTTTAAAATCCATGCACAACACATTCTCGGGCTAACCCTCTGGGCTAGGCGTGGTCACCAAGCCACGGGAGTGTGCCGTCACGGCATTGGCATGCTCTGTGTGCGCATGTGTGCTGCTGCGCTTGACCAGCCTGGTCGCCCACGCCATGGCGTTGGCCGGCTCTGGCTCGGCTGACCGCCGCCGCTGCTGCCATGCTGTAGCGCTCTATGCCGCTGCCGCTATCGCCACTGTGGCGCTGCTGCACTACTCTCTCTCTCTCCCTCCCTCCCTTCACTATAGCCTATGCTGTTCATTGTGCGCATCACTATGCTGTCGCGCCATGGCCTCAGGGCTGTGCCACTGGTGCTGCTGCTACCTCCGTGCCTAAGCTGCGTCGACACCGCTACCACTACTGTCGCATCGCCATGCTGCACGCCTGCCGCTACACCACGCTGCATTGTTGGCCTACTTTGATGCCACGCGCACGAGGCCATGTCATCATCGCCTTGCCATTTATGGCACTACGGCGCGCGGATGACATCGGCAGCGAGCACGTGGCCACCACTGCTCCGCGTCGTGTGCACGTATTGCCAAGTCACGCATAGGACTACAATCTGCCTTCTTTATCACCTTGCATGGCCTTGTAGCATGCGTTCACAGCCGCTCACCTCACCTACCTAGCTCTGGCTCATACCACCCCCTGTCGCTTCACGACGCCGCGCTGCCGCATACACATGACCGCATGGGCACTCCTAAAGTCTCCACTCGAGCATTAAACACACAACCCCTACCCTCGCTTTTGAGGTTGTGTCCTCATGCTACCATGCCTTGTCATGTCTTGGCCAGTCCATGTTAAGTCGAGGCCGCTGTCCACAACATAGCAGTGGCAGCACACCATTCCTTCCTTTCAAATTCACCAGCTCAGGCTTCGCAGCGCAATTCCCCGCACCAAAGTGTGGCATTGGTAGTCAGCTACTCGCCCTGTTCTCCTCAAGCCAGGCCGATCACTACTGATAGGCAATTTGGTGTTTTGCTCGCCATCGGTCGTGGGCGCCGCCGAATCAGTAGGTTGGGAGGTAAGGCATGTAGGAGTGGTAGCAGTTTGATTGCTCGTAACCCTGCACTCGCCTTGTCTCCCTCTATCTGGTGCTCACGCTGTCTTGGCCAAGGAACTCGTCGGTGACATGGTGACGCATCGATGTCCATCGCAGAGCGCCACCGCCCCACTCGGTCGCACGTGGATAGACTGCCACAACGCTTCCTAGCTTCAACCGTCCATAGGGCGTACACCACGATGAGCTATAGATGCTTCTTCGCCATCTCTACCTTGCCATGAGGGCATAGGCTCACCGGAACAGTCGTGCCGCCACCACGGATAGTCGCTCGCCACTGCTGCCCATGATAGTGCACCTCTGAGTCCATAATCGTCACTCATCCTTGCGCGTTTAGTTGTAGATGGTGGTTGGCCCCTTATTGTCGTCGTAGCGAACCTAGGCTACCCAGCGTAACCACTATTGCAGCTGGTGTGCCACGCCGCCATGTGTGGGTACACCAAGGACCGCCTGGTTGCAAAGGAAACACATCCTAGAGTCTTTAATGCAAAGCGTGAGACTGTAGTAATAGTGTTCTGTTGCTCCGCGTGACTATCCAAAAGTCCGAGCCCGGTTTTGCAAAACACGAGCACGCACGGGCGCCCCCAGCCTTGGGCCGTTGCTGGGCCACCGCGACACGCGCTCAGCTATGCAGCACTGGGCTACCAGGCTGAATGGTCGCCACCGACCCTTTTCCTTTTCTAAGCATTTTCTAATTTAGCTTCTAAGGTAAATTTGTAAATTCAATATAAAATTGCATAGTTAACAAAAAATTATGAAACCAATTTTATTAAGTTCCTAAAATCATGATCTATCTGCTAGTATATTTTGTTCACATAGTTTTATAATATTTTTAGAACTGGTCTAATTAAATTGAGATGCTTAATATTGTTAAAATATAAACTTGTAGGAATTGTTGTGATAAATTGGTGATAGTGTTGGATCTAATACTTTCATAGTAAATTCCTAACATTATTAGGTGCTCTCTGTAATTTTTGTAGCTCCATAATAATTAGTTTGCTAGGTAGCTAAATGAGCCCTAATTCAAAAATATAGGTTTAATCAATAAAATGCCGAAACACCTTGGGATTTTAAAACTAGAACATTTTTCTGGAGACAAAGCCTTACTTGGCGACATGGATACGTTGACTAGTATGTTAGTCATTAAAGTTAGCTCATTAGCATGTGGAGCATAATCATAATTGAGAGTTGTAGTTGCCGTTGATTAATTTCATCTCTGCGTTACATCCACATATATCATAATAGGAACAACGATGGATCATGGAGTCAACCGAGGTAGCGGAAAAGATGATGCCTTGATGATCGTGTCACTATGATGGAATGTTAACTTTTGGTTATATCTTACCTAGGCAAGCCCCGGTGCATAACCCTTATTTTGAATAATCACTAGATATATATATGTGATGTGCATTTATGTTATAGGATTTATATTAAAACTATATGCATAGATAAACCTACTCATGAGTTCTACTAGCATAGGTCGAGTAGCTGCTATGCTTAGGCTATCGGTAGCGTGAGTAACCTGCCATTACTCACAGTAGGTGATTATTATTACTCTCATGATAAAATGGTGAAAGGAAATGGAGACCAAGCAGGGATATGGTATAGGTATTGGTGGGTGTAATAGGTTGTGTTCCTGGCCAATAGGACATAACTTGGTTACACTGTTTCCCTATCCATGTCGGTTAAGGACCGTCTATTGCCGTGGATTCTAGTTAGGTCACAGACTTATTATCCTGAGCTCATACTTGCTTATGGGAGCAGGAAGGCTCGTTGCTCCCTTATCGTGGGTTTCGGCTCTTTCTGGACCGACTAATTAGAGGCGAGGATGGTGGAGGTCTAAGCACCACACTGAGTATAGGACTCAGGAGTGGGAGCTTGGAGTCTAAGTTTGGACGGGGACCTGGATCCCTTTGATGGGAGAGTGGTGGGTTGGTCTTGCTTGTGCCTTGGGTACAAGCGGGGCATGTGTTTCGGGGTACCTAGCTGGGATACATTGGTTCACGAATCACCATATGATACAGTACAACTTGGCTATGATCTAGCACTATAGTAAGAACTGGAATATGAAAGATGGTAAAATGGTTCTGATTGCTTACCACTGCTTGAAAGTAGCATAGGTGCTTACATAGAATGCTTAGTTAATGAACTAATGATGACTGCTAATGAAATTGAATATAAGGACACATGTTTAGTAATGCCCCTGCAGATGCAATAACCCACAAGCCAGATAGCCTTGCATATCCTTGGAGTCTTTTATTTTCCTCCTATCGGGTAAGTCTTGCTGAGTACAATCGAGTACTCAGAGTTTTATTTCCCCTGTTGTAGGTGATCGGAGGATACTTTGAGCTGACTCTCATGTGGAGAAACCTCCTGGTGGGCTCAGCGGGGATTCCTTTCATGCTACGACTGTAGTGTTTATTTATAACCCTCACGAAAGGTTTTTCTAAGAAAAGATGTAAAATCTGTTAGCATCTCTTGTTTATAAAGGTTCGCTATGTTAATACTCCACCATGTTATTAAATTAATCCTGCTTCCTCTGTAACTCTGATAACATTGTTATATTCCACTGTTATAATAAATTGAGATAATATTCTGGTACTATAATAAAGTGATGTAAGAAATGACTTAAGAATGTTGTAAGCTTTATTCTCTTATTTATGATCCTAAAGGAAAAATGTGGATTTTTTAGTTCTCCCTTGGGGTGTGATCGATGGAACTACATAGTTTAGTGTCATCTCTTGAGTATTTAGTGTCTAATGGAAGACAAGTACTCCTAGGAGGCATTGGATTAGGCAGTTCTGCCACATCACCCTATGGAATATCCTCAGCCTCGATGAAGTTAACCTATCTAAAGCGGCTAATAGGAACCTTCTTCCTGATATAGTCCTCTTGACTAGACGAGAGCTAGCCGAAGGCTGAGAAGACTAGAGAGGCTGATTCTGAGGACACTCTCAGGTGTAGTGACCTTCCTTGCCACACTTGAAACAAGCACCAGGCTTGTTTCCCTGTCCCTAACGAGGCGGAACCTGCTGTCCCTAAGATTGCTGCACCTACTGAGTAGGTGCACAGTACTAAGTAGGCGGTGTCTGGTGAGTCTACTGAGTCTGATAGGACGACAGTCCTCTCGAAGAGCGTTAGGACACCCTCCTCACAACTTGTACCTTCTGAGATTGTGGGTGACTAGAAGATCTAGAGATCACCCTCTTGCGCTTCCACTCAGCCTAAGAGTCCCACTAAAGTCCCTCCATAGCAATAGTAGAATTCATCAATGCACCAAAGGTCTGATAGCCTCCTGTATACAGCTTCTCTTGCAAGATACAAGAGAGTCTACGATTGAAATGGTCCATCTTCTTCTCATAAGTGTCCACATGAGTCCCAGCATACTGTGCAAGATAGTTGAACTTGTTCACATACTCCATCACCTTAATATTTTCCTATTTTAGCTCCAAAAACTCAGATAGATTCCTGTTCAGCAACCCAATAGGAATATAATACTGATAGAAAGCAGTGGTAAACTCCCGCCAAGTCACATGGTGGTCCACAGGCTGCATGGAGTTGAAAGTGTCCCACCAAGCACTAGCAGATCCTAGAAGCTGTTGTGCGGGAAAGCGCAACTTCTGCTCATCAGTCATATTGAGCAGCTGGAACTTCTGCTCTAGAATACGAAACCAATGCTCTACGTCCAGAGGCTCCACAGTCGGTGTGAACGTCGGTGGGTGTGTCCCCAAGAAGTCCTAATAGTAACCATGGGCGAAGCCACCACCCCTGTTCCCACCATTTCTACCGGGCCCTCCATGGGCAAAGCCACCAATAGCCTATGCCAGCATCTCCAATGCATGGGCCAATTCACGACGAGCAGCCAACATCTCGGCCATCATCTCTACATGGGTCATCGATGGTGGCGGTGGAGGGGGAGGACCCAGCAGTGGGGCCTCTGGCTCTCCCCATTGACATTGCTGTTATCATCGCCATGACCATTTTTGCCTTGATCTTCACTAAGACCACGACCCGTCCTAGCACTGGTGCTCCCACGACTAGACCTCAAGTCCATCTGTAAACAGATAGGAACCCACCATTAGGGACAAGGCCTCCATATTTAGAAACAAAAAGCTTGAGAGATGATAAGGCCCGCTAAGTTGTTGCATGCTAAAACTTTTCATTAAGAGTTAAAACATCTCTTCTTATTTATTATCCTATCAATTCACTGCCCAAAAATTATATGTGTGGAGGAGTTTAGCTTAAGCAAGATTCTTTCTTCATGATGCTTGCATCGACCTATTCATTCACTCAAGCCAGAATATAGCGGCATTCGCATAAAATTTTGGCACAGCGCACACTCACTTCCCGGATGCTAAACGATTCTTACGCAATGTAAGTTAGTGTACATGTAGAAATTGATTAGATAAAACCAATGCCACTATCCTAGATAGACCATATTGCTAGGGCTTATACTTATTTACATAATTTATCGCATCCTATTTTTTACAAAGCTTTTGTTGGTCAAATTTTTAAGTTTTTGAAAAGAGTTCTTAAACTCATATACTCATTATTGGCTATGATACCACCTGTGGTAGAACCGCCTGCAATAAAATACTTTCAGAGGCGCTCGTTTTCCACTAGGCACTAAGCACCCCAAAAATGGGCTAAAACGGGCAGTTCCGTCGAGCACACACAAAGGAAGAACTCAAAACAATCCACGTTTTACATCTCAGATCCAATAATGAGTACGAGCTTACAATACTTAGTCCATTGCATAAAACATAGAGTCTTGGAATTTATTTATTACAATACCAGAGTTTAGAGTGCGATAACTAAACAACAGAATGCAATAATCATCTAGCGGAAATGATACTCGGATCCATCTGTGCCCACCTGATGAATCCTCCACACAAGAGCTAACTCCTCAAGCTGCACCTGCAACAGGGTAAAATAAACCATGAGTACACAATGTACTCGTAAGACTTACCCAACTAGTGGGAATATTTTTCCAACTCTCAAGGATATGATAGGCAATATGGTTTGTTGTTTTCTTTTGTTTGTGAAAAGCATTACTAATAGTGTGTCCTTAAGGTCAAGTTTTATTAGCAATCATGATTACATTATTAGCTAACCATTCTAGGTAAGCTCCCATTCTATCTTCAAGCAAGAGTTGAGCGATCAAAACCATTTCACCACCTTTCATCTTTTAGTTCTTACTACGATGCTACACCATAGCCAAGTCGTACCGTCTCATAGAAATGATGATTCGTGAACCAATGTATCCTAGCTGGGTATCCTGAAACACATGCCCCGCTCGTATCCTAGGCACAAATGAGACCAACCCATTCCACTCCTGTTGAGGGGTCCAGGTCCCCGTCCAAACTTGGACTCCAAGCCCCTAGACTTGAGACCCTGTCTCAGCATGGTGCTTAGAACTCCACCTTTCCCCGCCTCCAATCAGTCAGTCCAAAAAGAGTCAGAGCCCATGACAAGAGCGTAATGAGCCTTTCCGCTGCCATAAGCAAATATGTGCTCAGGATAATAAGTCTGTGACCTAACTACCGTCCACAGTAATGGACGGTCCTCAATCGACACGGACAGGGAAAAATAGTGTAACCAAGCTAAGCCCCGTGGCTATGAGACACAACTTGTTACACCCACCAATACCCATACCATATCCCTGCCCGTTCTCCCTTTTCTTTTCATTGTTTTATTATGAGAGTAATAGTAATCACATACTGTGAGTAACAGCAGGTTACTCATGCTACCGATAACCTAAGCATAGCAGCTACTCGAACCTGCACTAGTAAGACTCTTAGGATAGATATATATGCATGTGGTTTCCATAAAACTCCTACAATGTAAATGCACAACACACATATGTATATGGTGTATACGAAAAAAGGGTTATGCATCGGGGCTTGCCTTGGGCAGGCATGGTGTCAACTACGCTAGCCAGTGGTGGCTTTGGGATCTCCTTCATGAGAATCTCCTCCTCAAACTCCTCAACGATCTCCTCGAACTTGTGATCATCAGTGGTCACAATCTCCATCAACTCGTTCTATATATGCATGCGATGATGATGTAATAATTTAATATTTAAACAACAACAACTCTTAAAATAAGAACACATAGTGTTGGGTTCATAAACCCAAGGTCCCTGATGCACCCACTTCCCAGCAAAAGCTGGGCCCAGCAGACGGCATCAGAACAACATGTGACTCCTGGGCCGGCCTAGTTACCTAACGATAGGTCGAAAAGAGCGAACCAGTCTCTGACCAGAAGGCCTAGCCAAGGAGGGGACGACGCTTGTTTTTGACTCTGACCCGCTTTTCAGACCGGGAATGTGGGGAACCTCTGCTTACAGCTCTTCTCTGACCGGAAGGCCTAGCCAAGGCGGGGACAATGCTCGCTTCTGACTCTGACCCGCTTTTTTGACCAAGAATGCGGGGAACCTCTGCTTATAGCTCTGCTCCGACCGACACAGACGGAACCAACTGGGGACAACCGATCAGGGACGCCCGCTCGATGAGGACCCAAGAATCAAGCAGAGCAGATAAGGCGTGGTGCTCAAGTCAACCGTAGAATCGAGGATCGTACCCTGCACACCTACAGGACAACACGGCCAGGCCATACCAGAAGGGTGCTACGCAGCCTTTCTGACATGTCAGAACACAAATAATGTTATGGGCGTCATTATTTGTCCTACAGTACGGTAGGCACCAACATTTGCCATACCAGAAGAACACGATGGAGCCTACCACATGCTTAGGAATAAAGTCACCGACCAACTAGAACTAGACATAGGGCATGTTGCCTGAACTAGTATAAACCCTATGTCATTGACTACAAGGCCACATCCGATCACAACGTACGGCAAAACTACAAATATTTACTTGTTGGTCACTTTTCGCACTGATAGTTGGTGTCGTCCGTAGGGAAGACGCCGTACGTTCATGCTTTTGGTCAGCAGATGGCCCACCTTTCCGCCATCTTTGGCATGACAGGCTCAAGCGATACAATTCACTTTGGCTCGCTAGAGTTTCCGACGCTCCTGCCTGTTGGGACATGGGTTCCTCCCGTCTTTGAGCCATTCCAGACCTTCCTCTTCAGAAGCCTAGACTTCATCGCCAACTAGCTCAGCGTGCTTCACCTCCACGAGAAGGCTCTTGTCCCGGTGCCCGTCGAAGGAGGAGCACCCTCTGTCAGATCCGAACCACCCGGCGACCTTAATGATGAGACACATGTGCTCTGTTCCGAGCCCATGCTGGGCTCAAAACCCAATGTGAGTAACATACACATTGTTCTTTACTCACTATTTAATATCTTCCGCTGACTCTCCGGAGGGACCCCATTGTCCCCACCGCAACCGCCGTGCGACCGGTTCCCCTACGACCTCACGTCCCCCTCAGATGTGTACACGCGGGGGCTCTAAAAGATGCAGACGCTGCCCCCTCTCACATCTGAATTTGTGAGGATGGTGGGCTATGCTCCCACCTCTTTCCATGACCTCATGGATGACAAGGTTGATAGCGATGGCTCCAGCATTGGTGACGTCGTGGCACCTAGCCACCCTCTGTCCCATGAGTGTGCTATGGCGGACACTTCAGGATAGCCGCCGGTGATAGTGGAGTCTCTACAAACTCACACCCCTTCGGACCCTCGTGTGGAAGGCCTCGCGCGCGTGCAGGAGCATGGCGAGGAGTTATGACAAAGGTGGTAGAGCCAGCCACCACCTGCGCTAGCACGCTCAGTGCAGCATGCTACGCCACGTGCACGTAACTCAGCGAGCGGCGCTAGGGGTCATGCTCGTTAGATCTAACACAACCTCATGGATGGAGGAAATGATCCCCTATAGTTTAGTCAGGCTAGCCAGAACATCTGCGACGATGCTTCTATGTGGCCTTCTCGAGCCTGTCGAACTCTAGGAGCAGGTGATCCACCAGAACCTCCATGTGCTGGAGGAAACCACCGCCTTTCAACAGGCGGAGAGCTCCGCGTCGCGACACCGGCTCATGGCCCTTTCCCTATCAGGGGAATGCGGGCGCACCAATCGAATCACTCCATCCTCTCACCACTATAGTCATGAAACATGAGGCTATAGCTGCACCATGGCCTGACCCAATGCCCGCTCTAGACCGACCACTTGTGTGCGAATGGCTCGGGACAAACCAAGATGCTCGCAGCGTCATCAATAATCGGCATCAAGCCCGGCGTGATGATGACGTCCATCAAGGGGCGGTGAGAGCAGGCGACACGAGCCCTGGCTAGACCATCGAGGGGAGTAGGGAAATGCACCCCAGGCATGGTCGCTGACCAGATGACTGGAGTCCTAGCCTAGACGGCCCAGGACCACGGGCCTTTGGCCGTCGCATCCAAAAAGTGTCGTTCCCATAGCACTTCCGACCACCTACCAACATCGCCAAATACACCGGAGAAACGAACCCCGATATATGGCTCGAAGACTTCCGGCTCGCCTACCAAGCCAAAGGAGTGGATGATGACCACTTCATCATTCAATACCTCCCCATCTACATGGGGAGCATGTTTGAGCATGGCTCAAATTCCTCCCGCCTGACAGCATCCACGACTGGGCAAATCTCAAGAGGATCTTCATAGGGAATTTCCAGGGGACATATGTCCGTCCTAGGAATCCCTAGGACCTCAAGAGCTACCAGCAGGAGCCCAACGAGTCTCTACGGGATTACATCCGTAGGTTCTCAAAATGATGCAACTCCCTTCCTAATGTTGTCGATGTGGACATCATCAGCACGTTCCTCTCTGGGACAACCTGTGAGTCCTTGATCCATAAGCACGGCTATCTGAAGCCTCATACCACCCGTGACCTGCTCAACGTCGCCACAAACAACACCTCCAGTGAGGAGGTAGTCAGAGCGGTCTTTAGTGGAGGCCAGGACAAGGGCAAGGCCAAGCATGAGGACCAAGATAAGGGCCCCTCCACGCAAAGGGGCAAAAACAACAAGAAGGATCGACGTTGACCGACCAACTCCACTTTGGTCGCCACGACCGATCGTGTGGGCAAATAGCCTCAGCAGGGCTAGGCCAACCACTTCGACAAGCTCATGGAGAGCCCATGCACCAACCACGCCTACCCCATCAAGCACCTCTACAAGGACTGCAAACTCCTCAAGTGCTTTCTGCGATAGGCCGGCAGACCAAAAGAAGGAAAGGGCAAGGAGGTAGTGGCCAAGAAGGGAGGCATGGCGGGCAAGGATGGGGATAGCTTTTCTGATCCTGAGGAATGCCTCATGATCTTCGAGGGAATCGATGCCATCTACTCTAAGCGCCTGCACAAAGTTCGCTACAGAGAGGCATGTGTCGCCGAAACGGTCGTCCCCTCTTTCCTTAGCTGGTCAAAATCTCTGATCACTTTTATCAGAGGGACCATCCTTCCCACATCGCTAGACTAGGTCGCTACCCGCTCATCGTTGACCCCATTGTCCACAAGAAGCAGCTTACCAAGGTGTTGATAGATGGAGGCAGCAGCCTCAATATTCTCTACGTCAACAACCTCGACGCCATGCGCATCCCTTGGTCGGAGCTCCACCCAATGCGCTCTCCCTTCCATGGTGTGATCCCGAGGATGCAGGCATACCCGCTTAGGCAGATCGACCTACCCATCACGTTTGGCGACCGAGCCAACTTCCGCTCGATGGTCCTCACCTTCGAGGTGGTGGACTTCCTAGGGTCCTACCATGCCATCTTGGGGCGGTCATGCTACGCCAAGTTCATGGCAATCACCAACTACACCTACCTCAAGTTGAAGATGCTAGGACCGAATGGCGTCATCACTGTGGGAAGCACCTTTTCGCACGCTACACGTGCGACCGCGAGCGTTTCGAGCTTGCCACTGCCGTCATCAACTCAGTTGAGCTCCCACAGCTTAGAAATTCATCAACTCCGGCAGTCCCAAACTACAACAAGCCAACCTTGTCGACTGCCTTCTGCCCAATCAAGGAAACTAAGGTGGTGGAAATAGACCCCACCAACCCAACCAAGACGGTGTGGATTGGGGCCAAGCTCTTGGCCAAATAGGAATGTGAGCTCACCGACTTTCTTTGCGCCAATCGTGATGTCTTCGCATGGAAACCTTCTGACATGCTGAGCATACCTCATGAGGTCACCGAGCACACATTATGCCTTGTCCTGGGCTCAAAACATGCCAAGCAACAACTACGTCGCTTTGATGACGAGAGGCGCAGGGCCATAAGCGAGGAGATCGCCAAACTCCTAGCGGCTGGATTCATCAAGGAGGTATACCACTCCGACTGGCTTGCCAATCCTGTTCTTGTTAAAAAGAAGACTAGGAAATGGAGAATGTGCGATGGTTATACTAGCCTCAGCAAAGCATGTCCGAAGGACCATTTTTCTTTACCATCCATAGACCAGATAGTCGACTCCACCTTAGGATACGAAATCCTATCCTTTCTAGATGCCTACTCAGGCTACCATCAGATCACGATGAAAGAGTCCGACCAGCTCACGACATCATTCATCACCCCATATGGTTGGTACTGCTATGTAACCATGCCTTTCGGTCTAAAGAACACTGACATCACCTATCAACGGTGCATGCAGCAATGCTTCACCGACCAAATCAACCCGCTCGACTAGCCTAACCAAGTCGAGCGGCCAAAACCAATAATCGTCGTCTATGTAGATGACATAGTGGTCAAAATGGCTCAAGCTTGTGACCTGATCATGAACTTGGCCACAACGTTCACGAACCTTTGAAGGTTCAGTATCAAATTGAATCCCGAAAAATATGTTTTTGGGGTTCCAAAGGGGAAGATGCTTGGATACATCATGTCCAAATGCAGCATCAAGGCCAACCTTGAAAAAATCATAGCCATCTCCAACATGGGCCATATACGCAACATCAAGGGCATATAGAGGCTCACCGGATGTTTGGCCGCCCTGAGTCGGTTCATCTCCTGGCTAGGCGAGCGGGGGATGCCTCTCTACAAACTTCTCAAAAAGACAGACATGTTCATCTGGACTGAGGAAGCACAGCAGGCTTTGGAAAGCCTTAAAACATCACTGACATCAACCTCAATCCTCATCGCTCCTGAATGGGGAGAACCCCTCCTTTTCTATATAGCGACAAGCAACCACGTCGTGAGTGCTGCCCTAGTCATCGAAAGGGAGGAGTCGGGACACCACCTAAAGGTCCAACGACCCATATACTTCATCGAGGAGGTACTCACCAACGTCAAGGTTTGGTACCCCCATGTGCAGAAACTTCTATACATTGTGCTGATGGCGACCCGGAAGCTCCTCCACTACTTCACCGACCATGAAGTCATGGTCGTCACTTTATTCCCACTTGGAGACATTGTCGGCAACCATGACGCCATGGGGTGGATCTCCAAGTGGGCACTCGAGCTAATTGGCCACGGCATCAGGTATATCCCCTGCACCGCTATTAAGTCTCAAGCGCTCGTGGATTTTGTCACCGAATGGATGGAGGTCCAGCTCCTGACCCCAGATGTCACCCACAAGTACTGGACGATGTACTTTGATGGGTCGGTGATGGTGCCTGGCTTAGGAGTTGGAGTGGTTCTGATCACCCCAGATGGGAGTAGGCTCCACTACGCGATCCGTCTCCACTTTTTAGCCTCGAACAACGCCACAGAATATGAGGCCCTCATCAATGAACTACGCATCGCCATCGAGCTCGTTGCTACACAGCAGTATGTCTACGGCGACTTAGAGTTGGTCGTCGACCAAGTCATGAAGGAATCCCCTTACAAAAGCCCTCTCATGGCAGCATACTACCAGGAGGTGTGCAAGCTTAAGGATAAATTCCAGGGGATCAAACTCCATCATGTCCCCAAAAGGACAACGATGTCACTGATTTTCTCACAAAATTGGCTACTAGGCAGGTTCTGTCTCCAGATGGGGTCTTCATCAATGACCTTCATGAGCCATCTGCTCGCATCCTAGAAGGTCTGATCCAGACATGCTCCGACACCGACTTCGCACTCGGGGGCTCTATGGGGGTATGGCCCCAAGACATGGGCCGCATCATCGGAGGAGGCCCGACCCACAAGATCAATGCATGCACGGCACTGCTCGGCGTGCACCGCAAGACATTGTATAGTACCAAATAGGATATTTTACTTGTAACCCTGTCCCTCTAGACTATATAAGGAGAGGCAGGGGTCCCCTAGCAGACAAGCTACTTGGTCGTCTAGATCAATACAATACACCAAAGACATAGGACGTAGGGTATTATGTCGATCAGACGGCCCGAACCTGTCTAAATTGCTGTCTCTGCGCCTTGTGTCACCATCCGGTTCCTAATTACGTGGACCCCCACTGACAAATCTACCATCGCGGGATACCCCTTGGTGGACTGCCGAGCATATTCTGTCGATAGTTGGCGCGCCAGGTAGGGGGTGTACGCTTGATCCCATGGCGAGCTAGATGGACCTCAAATCAACAGCGCGTTCTCATCATCAATCTCGTGGAGATCCATGCCGGTCCATGATGATGATTCATCGCTGCTACACCAGCCCCTGCGACAGCAGATCCGATCTCAGAACCACCTCCGAGGTCATCTTCACCAACAACTCACCGCCCGCTAGGAGCTCGCCGTCAACGCCGACCAGATAGTGCCATACGTCGCCGACCAGATGCTCTGTCTAAAGCTAAGTCATGCTTTAATATTTTTTTAAATATTCTCCAATCTTCGTTAATCGCCATAATGTTTCTCCGAGGTATTTTTTCCATATTTGCTCTCCAAACGATTTTTTGAACCCTCGAACAGTCCTGTTGATGCTCGAACGCCTCCAGAGATGGCCCTGTCTCTGGCTCCTCCCTACACATGCTACGGGCTCCGCGCTCTGCGTTATGGGTGGTCGGTAGTGGCTCCTTGGTCACACCTGTTCCTCCTACACATGCACGGGCTCCGCGCTTGACGTTATGGACTATGGGCTAGCTAGGGCTGGAGACTTAGCTACACACTAACTATTTTGGGCGGTTTATATTAAACATAAATATATTTTCGCTCGAACTGATCGCTGAGCTACATACGCTGTTTCATCACCATTGCTGATTTTCTCCGGAGTTTATTTATTTGTGCATCATGTACTACCCGTTCTACATGTTTGCATTGCAGGATCATCGTCCAGGTGATCGAATCACCTGGTGCTCGGGCTTCCCCACCGATCAACTGGTCAGACCGCTTGGTTCATGGACTCCATTCGATCCTCGGTGCTCGGACATCGCCAGCGACGCCGGGACTCCTCGCTCCTTGGTGCTCGGTCATCGCCAGCGACGCCAGGGACTCCTCGCTGCTCGGTGCTCGGTCATCGCTAGCGACACCGGGGACTCCTCGGTGCTCTATCATCGCCCGCGACGCCGGGGACTCCTTGCTCCTCGGTGCTCGGTCATGGCCAGCGATGCCGAGGACTCTCGCTCCTCGGGGCTCGGTCTTCGCCAGCGACGCCGAGGACTCCTCGCTCCTCGGTGCTTGGTCATCGCCGCCTACGCTGGGGACTCCTCGGTGCTCGGTCATCGCTAGTGACACCGAGGACTGCTCGCTCGTTGGTGCTCAGACATCACCAGCGACACCAGGGACTCCTCGCTCCTCGGTGCTCAGACATCGCCACCTACGCCGATGACTCCTCGCTCCTCGGTGCTCGATCATCGCTAGCGACGCCGGGACTCCTCGCTCCTCGGTGCTCGGTCGTCGCCAGTGACGCCGAGGACTCCTCGCTCCTCGGTGCTCGGACATTGCTAGCTTCGTCGGGGACTCCTCGATGCTCGGACATCGCCGCCTACGCCGAGGACTCCTCGGTGCTCGATCATCGCCGGCGATGCTGGGGACTCCTCGCTCGTCGATGCTTAGACATCGCCAGCGACGCTAGGGACTCCTTGCTCCTCGGTGCTCGGTCATCGCCAGCGACACTAGGGACTCCTCGCTCCTCGATGCTCGATCATCGCCAACGATGCTGAGGAGTCCTTGCTCCTCGGTGCTCAGTCATCGCCAGCGATGCCGGGGACTCCTTGCTCCTCGGTGCTCGGTCATCGCCAACGACGCCGGGGACTCCTCGCTCCTCGGTGCTCGATCATCACCAGCGACGCCGGAGACTCCTCGCTCCTTAGTGCTCGGTCATCGCCAGCGACGCCGGGGACTCCTCGCTCCTCGGTGCTCGATCATCGCCAGCGACACCGGGGACTCCTCGCTCCTCGATGCTCGGACATCACCGCCTACGCCAGGGATTCCTCGCTCCTCGGTGCTCAGACATCGCCAGTGACACCGGGGACTCCTCGCACCTCACCAGCTTTGTTAGGGATTCCTCAGTGCTCGGACATCGCCGCCTACGCCAGGGATTCCTTGGTGCTCGGTCATCGCCAACAACGCCGGGGACTCCTCGATGCTCGGATCTTGCTATGTCTCATCGGGGTGCTATCAAGCTACTCCATGCTGTTCGGATCAGGGTGCTGATCTTTAGCAGCGTGTCTGGGGTCTTGATACATGCATGTCAGACGATGTCAGCAGGCTCAGGGACTAAGTGGGCACACTTCACCTTGAGGTGAATGTGCTTGTTCTCATCTTGAGGCTATGCCTGGGGACTGGCTGCCTGCTCGGTTGGTCTTCTACTTTCTAACCCTAGCACCACGTGACTATGTCACCTACTACTAGGCTCAGGGACTAGCTGTGGGGGCATGGCCCCCAAGACATGGGCCGCACCATCGGAGGTGGCCCGGCCCACAAGATCAATGCGTGCATGGCGCTGCTCGACGTGCACCGCAAGACATTGTATAGTACCAAATAGGATACTTTACTTGTAACCCGGTCCCTCTAGACTATATAAGGAGAGGCAGGGGTCCCCTAGCGGACAAGCTACTTGGTCGTCTAGATCAATACAATACACCAAAGACACATGACGTAGGGTATTATGTCGATCAGACGGCCCAAACCTGTCTAAATTGTTGTCTCTATGCCTTGTCTCACCATCCGGTTCCTGATTACGCACACCCCCACCGACAAATCTACCTTCGTGGGATACCCCTCGGAGGACTGCCAATGATATTCTGTCGACAGGCTCTGACCTCGATGCCTCCATGATGACGTCGCCCGCCGATGTCACCATAGTAGCAGTCGATCAAACTGACTAGAGAGCACCACTACTCACCTACCTCCTCGAGGAGATTCTCCCACCAGAAAGGACTGAAGCACGACGAGTCGCTCGACGCGCCAAGATGTTCGTGACATTCGGTAATAAACTTTACAAACGAAGTCCGTCAGGAGTACTCATGAAGTGCATCCCTACCGACCTTGGGAAATAGCTCCTCCTCGAGGTCCATGCTGAAAGCTATGGAAACCAAGCGGTCCCAATGTTGCTGGTTAGAAAATCCTTTTGTCAAGGCTTTTACTAGCCCACTGCGCTGCGAGATGTAGAGGATGTCGTTAGTAGGTGTGAGGGATGCCAGCTATACGCTCGACAAACTCACTTGCTGGCATAGGAGCTTCAAACCATCCCCATCACGTGGCCATTCACGGTCTGGGGCCTCAACATGGTAGGACCCCTCAAAAAGGGCTCGAGTGGCTTCACCCCTCATAGCGGTAGACAAATTCACCAAGTGGATAGAGGCGAAGCCCATCACCAACATTCGCTCGGAAGAGGTGGTCAAATTCTTCCTTGACATCATCTATCGTTTTGGTGTTCCTAACTATATCATCACTGAACACGGAACTAATTTCAACAGAAAGAAGTTCTAGGACTTGTATGATGGATACGACATCAGGATCGACTAGGCCTCGGTCAGACATCCATGTACTAATGGTCAGGTCGAACGGGCCAATGGCATGGTCCTCCAAGGACTTAGGCCATGCATCTTCAACTCACTCAATAAGTATGTCGGACGATGGGTTGCAGAGGTCCTAGTGATCCTCTTGATCCTAAGAAAGACCCTGAACCAATCCACAAGATTCACACCTTTCTTCCTAGCCTACGGAGATGAAGCGGTGCTGCCCTCCGACCTCGACCATGGTGCCCCAAGAGTGAAGTCCTTTGACCAAGACTGAGCCATGGAGGCTTAGTAGGACACGGTCGACCTGCTTGAGGAGGCTCACGAGACAACCTTCATCCGCTCCGCTTGCTACCAACAAACTCTCCATAGGTATCAAGAAAGAAAAATCAGAGGGAGGATCCTTGAGGTCGGTGATCTCATGCTCTGAAGAACCCAATGAACCAAGGAGAAACATAAACTCTCTCCGCCATGGGAAGGACCCTATATGGTGACCGAGGTGATCCGACCAGGCACCTACCAACTGAAGGACAATAACGGCAATGTTGTCACCAACATATGGAACATCAAACAGTTACATCATTTCTTCCCCTAAAGCTCAGTCTTTCATTCAACGTTTGCTCCTACAAGCACGCCAGCCCGAGCACTCTCAGCTTGGGTTGCTCGGGGGCTCCACGAGGGTGCGATACCACCTCTCTTTTTTACTCTCATATAGTAAATACTCTCCACCCAAATGAAAGGATAGTCCATTCCTTTAATTACCCTATGTAACTTATATTTTAAACTCCCGACCGATCACACCCTGCCATGACCTACGGTTACGAGCAACAGAGCCACGCGAGCCACGCTTAGGTTCTTAAGGTTGCAGCCTATGGGTCAAAGGGGCAAGTTCAAAAAAGAAAGGTTAAAAAACAAAGCTATGCTAGGGTAAAAATAAGGAACGGATGGGACAAGCTTCCCATTACAAAGTGATTCCATCACAAAACAAAATTTAAGTATTCATGAATACAAAACACTATTCATAAGGGGCTCCCCCAAGAACTTATCTTTTACATATACTAAATGCTTATACTCTAAATTCTATTGTGGCCGCCCGGCGGCATTGGCTGATGGCACGGTCGACGAGGATAAGGGCTGCTCGCTTTCCAACGTGATGATGTTCGGCTCAGTTGGAGGCGGGACGACGCTCATTTCCGACCCAGTCTCCACTCCGTCTGTAGGCTAGATGATGTCTTCCTAGCGCACGCCTTCAACCACACTCGAATGGTGAGCCTCCATCACCCACTATGTGGAGACATGCTCGGCAACCATCTGTGCGTATGGCACCAAGCTCTCCGCAAGTGCATGGATTGCGTTCGCGCTCCAGCCATCGGCGTACCATCTGTAGATGGCGGTAAAGTTCAGGTCTAGGTGGTGCGTCGCCACTGAGGTCAGCACCCTCAATGTCCCATAGAACATCCTATCGGAGATGAGCGCCTGAACTTCATTCAGGACCTCTGCTAGCTGGACAGCGGGCGCACTGGTGCTCGATGCTGACCCGAACACCTCAGAAATGACCACCTGGGTGACGTTGCGAATCTAGTCGAGCTCCCCCTCGAGAGCACGCTGCACTTCAAGGGACTTGGCTAGAGCCTCCGCGCTTCAACAATCGCTGCATTGGCTGTCTCCAGCTCTCGCTCTAGGGAACCAATTTTTCCACCCAGTTCTAGAAAAAGGACGACAAGTTTAGAAGCAAAGGAAAGAAAAGTCAAGGCATCAACCAAAGGCAGAATAGATACATACCAAGGTAGGTGCTTTCAAGGATGGAGAGTCCTTCCTCTTGCTGGGTCACCTTCTCGAGCAGTCGAGCGTTCGACTGCTCCACCCCAAGCACCTGCCCTCGGAGCGTGAGCACTTCTTGATCAGCCTCCAACTAGGCACTCCGCTCTATCTCCAGAGCCTCCAAGGACTTCTAGAGCGCCATCTCGGTCTCCACCAAGTGGACCTTTGCTGTGTCTAGTCCCCGCTCGGTAGTAGTCGCCCGTTCCACTATGAGCAGTTCCGCCGCCCGTGCTCCCGTCGCCTCGGCCACCTGGTCTTAGGACTCATGATGGGCAGATTCTAGCTAGCGCTCAAGCTCGTCGACCCGCCATGACATGGTGGCTTCCTACTCCATCTGACCATGTTCCTCCCAAAGGAAACGGGACTTGCGGATCGACATCGCCTCTAAATCCTATAAAGCGAGAAACAAATAGGCTGAAACAACTAGTGAAAAGACCAAGGAGTCAAGGACAAACGCTAAAAACATAGAAAGCTTACCTCTACGACGCACAGCAGGTCGATTGAAACTACCTGATGGATGAGCTCAACCCGCTCCAAGGCCTCCTTGAGCCTTGCCTTGGTTTGGGCGAGAACGGACTCCATCGACAGTCCTCTCTACTCAAGCAAGTGCTAGAGCCCCACCTCCTCCTCATCGCGAAGGATGAATCGAGCCTTCCTTGGGTCACTAGGGTAGGACCACACCAGCTCATGGGTCACCCCCAACCCGCTAGAAGATCCAGCCATCACAATATCGTGCGACGACTAGACCATCACCAACTCCTACGACGGTGGGATGGCTGGTGGCTCCAACCTAGCACCTACCTCATCAGAGTAGGGGATCTCCACTATCTGAACTTCAAGGGCTGCCGGCGGATGTTCTGCCTCTGGCCTAGCCACATATACTCCTGACCCCTCTAGCTCTGACTAGGAGGGAGAACCGTGCGTTCCTCCACCGAGTGAGGCAGGAAGCCTGGTTTCCCACATCTCTTCCACCATGGCTGTTGGAGGAGGGATCACAAGGGTCACCTCCGATCCAACCTCCACCATCACCATAGGGATCACCGCCATCACTACCGCTGCCATAGCCACCATACTTGCGACCGGCCAAGAGGGTGCAACCCCTAGAAGGGAAGGTCGCACTACCGCTAGCCTGCTTTCCCCGCCGCTCATCATGACTCGTTGTAGGCTAGGTCTCCACTCCTCCCGCATGGGAGGTGGGGTGATGCCTAGTCCCATCAGTCCCTAGCCACTGTCAAATAAATGCAGGCCAGTCACGCACAAAGAACTCAACTGTGAGATCGAAAAGGAACATAGATACATACCTAGACAAAAGCGGTAGGGCCCTGAAGCCCCAACCCATTGGCGACAAGCCTACCGGACAAGGACCGCTCACGGGTAACGACCCGTGCCCTCTCATATCGACCGAGGGAGGAGTTGGCCTAGCCGATTCACGATCGGCCCACAAATGGCCATGACCGCTGGCTCATGGCGCACCCACTGGAGCAACTAACGGGGCATCTCCCCATTGTGGGGCGTGCACTCATGCTGACCCCGAAGAAGTAGGGGTACGAGCATGCTCCTCCAATCGACCGGCATGCCCCACCATGCTCAGAGAAGGGGGGTGTGAAGCCAATGATGCCTCCTTCGACCGGCCGGCATGCCCAGCCACGCTCGGAACAGGAGGGTGAGAAGCCAATGACGCCTCCAAAGGGCACGGTAGCCGCACCCGCTTCACGTCTCACTCGACAGCAGTGTCTGAGCTCACGGCGTGCTTCCTAGACTTGGGAATGTCACCGCGCCTCTCCATATCCCACCCACCATAGACAGACACGGCCATAGGCTCATGATGCTCCACTGATGTCATGATGATTCCCCTGTCTCCATCCTCGAAGGTCCTCGCATCGCCACCCATCTCTGTCGGCTTGTCCGACTCGAGCTCCGCCTCCATGTCGCTCCTACTTTAGCCTGCCTAGACCCACCGGCCTATTTCCTTATCCTTCTCGAACCTCCTCCGAGACTTCTCAGCTCTCTTCTACTTTTTGGCAACCGCTGCCTCCTTCGGAGTAGCTTGCCGAGCTGCGCCCTCTGACCCCCTCAGAAGATGCGACCAGGATCTATAACCCGTGAGCCCTTATGAAATGAACGACTCGAAGTCAAAACAATGGAAAGCAAGAAAGAAAAAGGTCATAGAATAGAAAGAGGGGAGCATACCAAATTGGAGAGCTTCACGACGTGAAGAGGTCTGGGCTTTCCTTCAAGGGACTCTTTATCCCTCAGTTGTAGCACCCAATCGAGTCGACTCTAGACTTTGTTCTTCAGCAACTCCTCTGGCGATGCGTGGTCAGGATCCATTGGGCCAGAGTACACCCACATCGGTCGCCTCCTCTCCACCAGCGGGGCAACTTAATGGTGGATGAAGGTGTGGAACACTCGTAGCCCATCGAGGCTGTGCTATACAAGCTTCTGAAGCTCCACCTCGATGACCTCTAGCTTGTTCTACCGACTAGAGGGACCCCACGACCAGCTCTCCTGCCTCTTCGGCCTTCTTCCAATGAACAGCAAGAATGGCACCTCCACTAGGTTCCTAATGTAGAACCACTTGCCATGCCATCCCTGATTAGAGTTGTAGGGGGAGTACATAGGATAGGAGCCCAATGGCCTTAGCTTCTTCTGCAAGGCGAAGCCCCAAACCAATGCGGTTCTAGGAGGCTCCCCCTCTGATAAGGCTCACTCGGTGAAGATCCACCGGAAGAGGTCCACGTATGGCTCCATCCCGAGGAACTCCTCATAGACAGTGTTGAAACCAGCAACGTGCAGCACCCCAGTCTGATTGAGGTGCTACAGCTCTAGGCCCCACTCATTGAGGAGCCCACGCAAGAACCAATGCGTGGGATATCCAAGCCCGTGCTTGTGGAAGGCGAGGAAGGAGACAATCTCATCAGCCCATTGTCGTGGAATAGCTTCCCCTGGCACAGGAGCCCTCCAATGCGCCACCTCCTTTGGCAGGAGCAGCCCCTTCTTGGCGAAGGCGGTCAGCACTGCCTCATCTATGTTGGATGGCCTCCAGTTCAACATCGTGCTCCAAATTCATGAACAAATCTGTTAGTTCTCTCCCTCGTTTTACCCTCTCTCTCCCCTCTTTCTATTCTATGATCTTTTGGTAAAGATACCTTGATGACTCGAGTGGTAGGTTTGAGGAGCTCCCCTCTTTCTATTCTGTGACCTTTTTCTCTCTTGCTTTCCATTGTTTTGACTTCGAGTCGTTCATTTCGTAAGGGCTCACGGGTTATAGATCTTGGTCGCATCTTCTAAGGGCTTGGTGAGAAGGAAGAAGGAGGAGAGGCAACAGGTGGAGAAAGGTGAAGGAATAGGACAAAAACCCTCTCCCTTCCCCTATTTAATGTGGATAGGCATGCGATGGGACGCACCCTGCCCAACAAAACGTCGCCCGGTTAAAATGGGACGTGGCCTGGGTTGGGGCCACCACTACCACAACCTAGACGTAGGAAACAAGGCTCAACCACATGCAAACAACCCTCCACCTTCCCAGGCAAGGTTTGGAAGGGCCCACCAATAGGATCTCCATCGAGGAAAGACCAATGAGCTACCTGAGTCGATCGGATAGCTTAGGCGACTGCCGAGAGATAGGTAAGGAGCAGTGGGATGCCCCATGCGGGCTATGCTGACTCTGTCACAAATGACAGACACAGATCCCATTCAGACATATCTGATAAGAGCTCCTCAAACCTGCCACTCGAGTCATCAAGGTATCTTTACCAAACCTTCATACTTTATTTTCTAATACATAATCAATCATTCATCCCATACATCCAAAGCATGGCATATGCAATTAATGCATCACAACGCTTCATGTTGCATCACGAAGCGGTAGCCGCCTCATTCGACATGAGCAACGATGGACCAGGGTTCAAAGGCTAGCCCGCGAAGGGCTCAAGGCCACCTCGTGTCAAATAGAGCTAGGGGAGAAGATGCAGATGAGCCCTAGCGGCCCTCACCTGATCTGCTTAGAAGTAGACAGGGTCATCTCGACCTTCTCGTTCGATCCTAACCTCAAGCCATGCCCATAGAATCTCCATTGAGGGGAGGCCAGTGGGCCACCTAAGTCGGTCTCTAAAATGGCTCAGGAATCTACCGAGAGGCAGGTTAAGGAGTAGTAGAATGCGACATGAGGGCTATGCTGACCCTGTTATGAACGATGGACCCGGATTCCACTTGGACATACCCGTTAGAGAGCTCACCGGGCGCGTCACTCGAGCCATCGAGGCAAGCAACGTTAGCTTAGCCCCTCTAGTTGTAGAAATCGTAGATGGGGTAACACATGAAACTAGACCAATCCCTCGGCCACGCCTAGCATTTGGGTCCATGCTCCATCACGCCTAACCCCTCGGGCATGCTTGGTGTTTAGGTTGGGGCCCGACGCCTGGGTCCACGCTCCTAGGAATGATGGCTCAGAACGTTGGCTAGTTGAAAAATCCCCCAAGTGATTCTACCTAGATCGCCCGAGGGCTTAGGGGCTACACCCACCGGGTGCGCTCACGCGCACCCGCTTTCAAGTCAAAAAATCCCCCAGGCGATCTCTAGGACCACCAAGGCGACACCCCTTGCTGGGCTCCACCTCATCTGACCCTCGAGGGTTGGCCCCACCTCAGCTGACTCCCAAAGTTTGGCTCTACCTCATTTGACTCCTGAAGGTTGGCTTTGCCTCGCTCGACGTCTAAGGGCTAGCCTCGCATCACCTAATCCCTCAGACATGGTTCCTAACGGAAGCTCATGCCGCCACCAACCACTACGACCCTAGATCAAACTTCTAGCATCATGTAGGGAGCGGTCGTGTCTCGGCATGACCTGTCTCCATGACATAATGTTCTAGGGGACTCACATCGCCCCATAGTGATGGGCACATGGTCACTATGCTACCTACGCCCTGTACGACCGCCGATCATCATGCTGGTTCGTTGGTTCGACACCTGGGTCCATGCTCCGTCGCGCCCGATGGCGACTCATGATCTTACACCCATCCGTTGCTCTCGTACAACGAGTATAAACAGCCCCTTCATGACTTCACATAAATCCTAAAAGGGCTCATGGGCTCCTGTCGGGTTCATAAACCCAGGGTCCCGGATGAGCCCGCTTCCTAGCAAAAGCTCAGCCCAACAGATGGCATCACAACAACGCGTGACTCCTGGGCCAGCCCAGTTACCTAACGATAGGCCGAAAAGAGCGAACCAGTCTCTGACTGGAAGGCCTGGCCAAGGAGGGGACGACACTCGCTTCTGACTCCGACCCGCTTTTCGGACCAGGAATGTGGGGAACCTCTGCTTATAGCTCTTCTCCAACTGGAAGGCCGGGCCAAGGAGGGGAGGACGCTCACTTCTGACTCTGACCCACTATTCTGACTAGGAATGTGGGGAACCTCTGCTTATAGCTCTACTCCGACCGACATAGTTGGAACCAACTAGGGACAACTGACTAGGGATGCCCGCTCAGTGAGCACCCAAGAATCAAGAAGAGCAGATAAGGTGAGGCGCTCAAGTCAACAGCAGTACAGAGGACCATACCCTGCACATCTGTAGGACAGCACCACCAGGCCATACCAGAACAGTGCTACGCAACCTTTCTGACATGTCAGAACACGAACAGTGTTATGGGCACCGTCATTTGTCCTATAGTATGGTAGGCGTTGACATTTGCCATACTAGAAGAACATGATGGAGCCTCCTGCCACATGCATCTAGGCATCAACAGTATTGTGGGCGCCGACAAACTGTCTTGTACCCGACGGCGTGGGCAACAAGACTAGGTAGCACATACACTCTCACTCTCTCTCACTTGTAAGGTCATCCCCTTCACCTATAAAAGGGGATGCGCTCTCTCCCAACAAAGAGAGGGTGATTCAGACTCTCTCTGCTAAGCTTTAGACATTCTGAGCATTCGAACAGCTCCACAGCTCAAGAACTCTCAGGCTACACAAAGCATACGTTCTAATACTTAGCGCACGTTGGAGCTCTTGTCACTCTTGGCCCTTCGATTTAGAGTCCAACCGGACCTTCGACACCTCCCTTCTTATTCCTATTCATTTGTAACCCCACAGCAAACTTCGAGCACCTGTGCTTAAGAATAAAGTCTTTGACTGACTGGAACTAGACGTAGGGCACGGTGCCTCAACCAGTATAAACTCTTTATCATTGAGTGCTAGGACACATCCGATCACAACGTACGACAAAACTACAAATATTTACTTGTTAGTCACTTTTCGCACCAACACATAGGCTATACTAACAAGCTAGCCCTAATGGCTAAGATACTAAGCTAACCATTAGCTCTATCAAATCAAGTGTCAAGCTCACCCGAACAAGTGCTTTATTTCATAAGTCAATATTCTTCTTTTATTCATATTAAAGGTTTAATGGATATTTAGCTACCCTAATAAACAAGATATCTTAGGGCTACAAAAATTACAATAAGCACATAATAATACAATGAAGCTACTGTAAAAATTTTAGGATTAATGCTATCACCAATTTACCACAAAAATTCCTACAATATTTATCCTACTAATATTAAGTACTTTCAAATGATTTGATAGGCCTTAGCATCAACATAGATATGTATAAACTAACTACACTATCAGGTAGACAATGATTTTAGGAACCTAACAAAATTAGTTTCACAATTTTTGGACATTTACACGATTTTAAATTAAATATACAAGTTTAGCTCAGAAACTAAATTAGAAAAACTATTACTAATTCCCTAGGAAAAAGAAAAAATGAATTCCCTGCGCGGCCCATGACACGCGGCTCGCACGACGCAGCGCGCGCAGCGGCCCACGAACGCGGCCCACGCGAGAGGAGGCATGCGGTGGGGGAGCCCGCGCGCATTGGCGCTTTTGCAACAAAGTCCTCGATTTCCTTCCGAATCACACCTAAGTCCTAATACTATTTCCCCCTCTCTCAGACACTCTCAATTAACCCCCTGACCTTCCTGGAATTCCCTCGCGCGCACCCCTGGCGATGCAGCGCACGGCAGCGCGGCGAATGCTGACACAATGCAGCCGAGCCGGCCACCTAGCACCTACGCCGACCCACCTATCGGGTCGGTCACCATCCCTGACCAGGTGGCAACACTAGATGGCGGTGAGGGGTGGCGGGACTCAACAGTGAAGGCTACAGCAGCGTGCGGCCATCCACAATGGCGGCGCAACTGCTCCGGTGAGCTCGGGCAACTATAGGCCTAGACGGTTGGTGAGTGAGCATTAGGAGACTACCGTAGATCTGGACGAGGTGACAGCTGGAGTGGAGGATGATGGAGGAGGGCTGACCATGTGTGGCCGAGCCGAGCGACGATGCACCGCGGCGGCACGGTCGCGTCAGTGACGCCGGGGAAGCGGTAGAGGTTCAGCTAAGACGCGCAGGGTAAAGAGAGGATGGAAGCGAAGCTAGCGGTGCACTGGAATTGGTTCGGGATGGACATGTGAAGGGCTACCCTTGGCTATGGCCGAGTATGGCCTTATCGACATGGCGGCGGGGAAGACTCCAAATTGGAGCTTGGCCGTGCACGCTTCAAGGCTGGTGGGGTCAGGCAGCGAGAGGATTTGACGACGGAACCACGGACGCGCTGAATTAGATTGAGGTGATCTCTCGCTGGCTAATTGCGTGGGGCGTGGATTCGACAGTGGAAGCGACAGGGAGAGGAGATGGGTCTGAGCTCTGGCCGTCCTCGCCTTGGCAGCAACCGGTCGGCCGGACCTAAGGCAGCATTCGTGCACTCACTACGCGACAACGTGGCCAGACCACGTGCGTGCGCGGGGAGGTAGGTAGGGGCGCGTCCTACGCGTCCTGCGCGGCCGTAGCACCATTAAGGCGAGGCGACGGCGCGAGCAGCCAGGACAACCTACGTGCGCGTGGTGGCAAGGCAAGCAGCAATAGCGCAGCACGGTGGTAGCAGCATCGCACGGCAGCGGCCGAGGACGGCAATGACTGCGCCCTAGCAGCACGGCAAGGCGACATCGGCGGTGGTGATGGCGTGGTGGCGAGTGGAGCAGCAACGCGGCTCCCCGCAGCGCTCGGCTATAGCCAGGCCATGGCCAGGCCAGAGGCGGCCTTGGCCCACCGCATGCGGCTGCGCGCGTGCACGCACGGGGCAAGCTAGCGTGGCGACATCGCGTCCCCGGGACGTGGTGACCGCGCCCACCTTGCTAACCAGCCTGGAATCGTATCGTGCACGAATTTTAAGGCGTCTATAAAAACTAAACGGTTGCTCTTGGAACCAAACCACCTTGATCATGCTCAAGAGGGCATATCAGGCTATCAACCTGAGCTAAAACATGTCACCACCTCTTAACTCAATTCCACAAAATAAATTCCCAACCATGACATTGTCTTGCTGTCTATATACTTAAAAATCTTCAAAGTCTTTGAGCTGAATTTTGATTCCAAGTTCCATTTCTAGGCTATTAGAAGTATTGGCTAGCAATATTATTTTTCTACAGCAAAGGTTGCATTGCCATCTACAAAGTTTGTATTTCAAGCTTTATTTATGTACCACACACATGTTCTATAATATTTTTGCTCAAAAAAAATTAGTTTTCAACCCTACTTGATATACATGAGCTATTGAATCAACTTTCATTTAACATTTTTATTATTCATTTTAGTTTACAAGAAATTTATCTACACACTTTATCACATGTATTACCACATAAATATGATGCTCATGACATGGTTAAGTAGGTTGTTATGGTGTAACACCGAGGATGTTACACCTTGTCTACCACTGAAAGCATAGCACCATTAAATTCTGGAATAAATCCAGGAAAATGCGAGCACCCGTGCCAAGTCGAGGACTTGAGCCCGGGTGGGCAGGTTCCACCACAAGGAACCCAACCAACTGATTTATGATCAGTTCGCATATGTTTTATAAATACTGATCATAGTCAAACTAAAAATTCAGACTAACAACAATTTTAAGCAGGCTTATTGAAGAATATATCATACTAACAACAATTCATGAGGTTAGACATAGTTAGAGCATCTCCAAGAGTTCTCCATATTTTGTTTCCCAAAATATGGTGTTTGCCAACTCCCAAATTAGTATCGGGAAAAAAAGAGGGCATCTCTAAGAGTTTCCTATATATTTAACCTAAAAGTTTTTTTCTTGACACTTTTTTTCCACGACCTGTTCTCATGTTTTGCATCAGGAACCTTGAATTTGTTTCTGTACGCGTTTAAGCCCTTCCACTAGATCTTTCTCTCTTAAGCTTTTCTCACCTAGAACCATGTCTTTCCTCCTTTTCTTTTCCTACTCCCTTCTTCTTCTCAGGCTCGTAACACAACGCGCCGACAAGAGCGAGTGGCCGATCCCGGCCGGAAGGGCCACGCCGGTGGCAAGGGGTGGCGTACAGGCATGCCAGCGACGGTTGTGCCTGCTGCTGCCGTGGCCTCCAGGCGGTGGCTACCGAAACCCTAGCAACCGAAAACCCTAGTCGACGTGGAGCGAGTACATCAAGGGCGGTGTCGAAGATCATCTCCCCTAGACGGAACCTGGGCTATGGCGTGAAGGAGATGTCGCACAGGAAGGAGAAGGAGGGCGGGGAAACTCCGGATGCACGCTCCCAGGCCACGCGAATATTTGCGCACAGGTGACGGTGGTTTGCCAAGTGCGGAAAGATGGGGATGAGACATGGAGAACTCTTGGAGATGAGTTTTTCTCCTTTTTCCCAAAAAAAAGATAGATGAGGAAGAGATATAGGACGCTCTTGGAGATGCACTTAGGTGGTAATAACTAGGGATACTCAGTACTATATTTTCTACTTTACACTTTCTTTGTTGTAAAAACAATGCAATTTTAGTATTTAAAATTTGACACACCTTTTACGTACACGGCATCGATCGCACTTGCTTGCATGCATGACGGAGATCGATCGCGTTTTGCTTGCATGCATGGTCCATGGTTTGTTGCGTGCCCAGCTATTTGTGCATGCATAGCGCGCATGCGCGTGCAAACTTTTTTTTTTCGTCGAAGCTGTGAAAGCGAAATATCTTCACCGTTTGCCGCACGCGTGTCCCCCTTTGTGAGAGCATCAGACGATAGTGCAGTGTGGCCATGCATGAAGTTCTTGCTATACCCTAGCTTAAGCGCCATGCAGAAATAAAAAGCGAGCACGCTGAAGAACAAGCGATAGGTAAATTATTAATCCAACGCTAATTGGTAGGAAGTGTGTAGTATATACGCACACCACCGAAGAAACCCATAGCTACGCCTTGGGTCTACCAAGTCGTACAATTTTTTGTGCGGAAGTAGGCATTATGTTTTCTTGGGCTCGAACCTAGAACCCCCTTGAATGTGTCTTTTTTATCATCCCACAACACAACTATTGTTAATAACATGAGAATCATTCCCTTAAATAATTGGTGCAGAGTATTTTCAACGGTGTTTTTTTTCTCTTGAGCAGCCGCCTATATTTCATTCATCGGTGGTTGACTTATTAAGCGTCCGTCTCTGAAATGATTCATTAAAATTATCCTTTTAAAATATATTTGAAAAGTTCTAATGAATATTTGAGCCACTAAAGTTTCCAAATAAAGTGTTACAGATCTTGTTGAGTTATTTAATATTATATAAAATTAGTCTTTGTTGGATATATTATGAGCTTGGCCCGTAATAATGCGAGATATATGGTTTAATACTATACGGGATTTTGGCACATAATTACGGGAGTTACTCTCTTTTATGTCGGAGGCGGCTTCATTGCGGGAGTTTCGCCTGTTACCTCCGTCTCCTGGTCTCCTCTAGACCCTCTTCGCTTTCCCACCGCAACCTGATCTCCTCTAGACCATCTTCGCTTTCCCACTGCAAGCATATATTCCGAGCTCCTTCATCAGTTCTCCCTGTCTCGGTTCCTACGCGCACTGGAACTGGGAGAGTAGGGCCTCTGGAACGCCTGTCGTGTTCGTGTTCACCTGCTCGAGTGAAGGGCGGCAATCACGTTTTTAGGGAGTGCCGCTGGAGGCACGACTACTCGCTACGTCTACGTTCTCTTCTTCCCGGTGTCGGCGCACGTTGAAGGTCCTCCACTGATCGGCACTGCTTCCCATCTACACTGCAACGAGCGGGACAACTACACCGATAGACACTATGTCATCGAGTGCATCCGGCTCTGTCGCTGGGTATGTTTCTGGAACGAATCTTCTAAGGTCTTGGCTGTCAATCCTTAGTTTGAGTATCATCTACATGCTCGTCACGTTTAAGAGACACAGACACATATATGATGTCACCAACATGATCATTTTGTTTAATGTCTTTTTCTAGATTAAATTACTGCTAAAATTGCCTAATATTCTAACAGTCTTCATTAGACTTCATATGAAAAATTTATCAATTTTATATATATGTCATTTTGAATCAGATTTCTAGTTGCGTTCGTCATAAGACAACCGGCTCTAGAAATGGGACTATTTGTACACTAGAGGTTAACATAACTTACTGCTACTGAAAATATCTAATTTTACTGGTGATAGGTTAAGTCAAAATAGAACCATTTCTACTGGCAGTACTGTTATATAGACCTTTGCTAGAAATGATTTTACGCTAGTCGTTCTTGGGCATGAGCCCCCAAATGCACTATCGGAAACAGTAGGTATGCCGAGTGCCTGAGGCTTTGTTGAGTGCATTCCATCAGGCACTCGGCAAACCTGCTGTGTGCCGAGTGTCGCCGTGGAAACATTCGGCAAACATATTGCACCCGGCAAAATTTTTCTTTGCCGAGTGCCTTAAATTAAACACTCGGCAAATAATAACGAAACACTTGGCAAAATAGCAGCGCGTGCGCCGGGCGTGCAATGGCCACCAGATGGAGCGCCCTGCCGTTAGCACTTTGCCGAGTGCCCGTTAGTGACACTCGGCAAAGGAGTCTTTGCTAGAGGCAAAGATGGAAGCAGAGCAACAGAGGATGGAGGCAGAGCGACCACTACCCCAGATCTGGACATCACTGTTGGTTCAAAAACCCACTTCACTACCGGATTTTCAACCAATAGTGGCATACCGGCAGTGATGGGGGGTTAACATCACTGCCGGTCCTTAAAACCCGACACTGATCTAGAGGAAACAGTGTCGATTCCTGGCTCCACCCGGCAGTGTCCAGTTGAACAACACTGCCGGTTTATAGTGCCAACCGACAGTGACGGTTGCTTCAAGAGCGTCGGTTCTTGGCTCAAGCCAGCAGTGTTGAGCAAACCTACACTGTCGGTTCATAGATCAAACCGGCAGTGTTGTAGTAAATATTAGTGTCGATTCATGGATCAAACCGGCAGTGTTGTCGTAACAATTAGTGCCGGTTCATGGTTCAAGCCGGCAATGTTGAGCAAGCCAACACTGTCGGTTTGTTTCTAACCGGCAGTGATGGTTATGACAACACTGCCGGTTTGTTGCTAACCAGCGGTGCCCGTTCGTATTTTATTGTTTATAATTTATTTTAATTTATATTTTTCGTGGAATCGAGTTTCGCTTTATATACGCTACGTAGACGACAGGTCCATCAATATTAAACATTACAAATGTCATGGTTACAGTTCAAATGTTCTTATCAAGATCTCGATAACTCAAAACAAAAAAGAAATATTCTCAAACTTCACAGATTATGCAATACTTCTCGGACTTCTTACAATAATCTAGGCCATACTGGTCCTTGTACTTCACGGATTGTGTAATGGAAAATACTCTATCTTTTTTTAATACCTCGGCTAAGATGAATTTTGCCAGCTCCGATTGTAGTGCGACGATCTCCATGTCTAGCAGCCTTTCGTGCTTATATTTCTTGCGCTGTCGTTAAAAAAAAGATGATATCCAAAGAGGAACAGTAAATCATTTTATTGAATTATTAACAGACATAAATGAAATGGGGATTATACACACCAACTTATTGGCTTCTTCCGATTTCCCGCCGATGTAGCGAAGCATTGCCCACATTACATAAAATCCGCATTCATTGTTTCCCGCTGGCTGTGATAGGTACTTCGCCTCCATTTCGACAACCTTGAATGGGATCGGCGTCTCACTGATATGTCTTCTTCGGACACTAAGCAACATTAAAGGGAGAAACATTAGAAAGCAGAATATGTGATTAGAAAATACTATGTTATTAGGACCGCTTACTAATTCAGCACTGCCACCAGTGCATCCAGATGATGAAATGGTTTTTTCTTCGAGTCCCACACCTCGAGCAGATTTTTGGCAAGATTAACACAAATGAAGACGAAATGGTTGCTGCAATCATAGAATTCTAATTATTGAATAATCTTAACGAAAAAAAAGCATAAAATTAAAAGTTGAGAACACTACTCGCAGTTGTAGGCTAGAAGTATGTGGGTTTTCTTCTTTATCGTGAATTCATCAAAAATAGCAATCAATCTCTGTTTCAGGTCTTCCACATCACATCCATAGAGGCCTAGACATGTCCTCTCATTGACTTGCATGGGATCCAAGAAGCCTATGTAATCCCATTTGTTTTTTAGAATGCAAAATTTTGCTATACACCTACATAAAATCATGGGAAGTGCTCAAAAGTTAACAATTTGTGTCTCGAGAGAGTAGTTAATTGTAAAATCGTGCGTGTAGGGTACTTACATAGTCCATAGAGTCAACATTTGAACATCGAGAGAGCGTTTCTGGTATAGCTGGAACAAGCACTCCCACTCGACATCGAACTTCTCTTCTTTAGGATAATGGAAAACATGTGGCGAACGGATAATAACCTCAAAACCAAAGTCATCCGTCTTTGTTGCTTGAGCCATGTAATATTCATGTAACTGACGCATATATGTTGTCAAATTTTTATACTCATGATCCAAAACCAAAAGATTGCCCCTTTCATACTTTATTACCGGTGTTGCCGTCCCTTGTACATCATAATAGATGGTCACGGCCTCTTCCATGGTTAATTCTAGGTTGTCTTCGATGTACTTCTGTGTGTTCCTTAAATCTTTATTGTGTATTTCTTCGTCTCTTGTTGTAGCGTATTTATTCTGTGTTTGCCTTTTGAATTTGGACTTCAAAAAAATGAAGGCAGTGAGGCACAGAGATTGAAGAAACTTACACAATCTTCCTTTGAGATGTGTGCTGTAAATTTTTCTTTCATCAAGGTGGTAACGCTGCCACTTAACGACCTTTTTCTTTTCTGTTGGTCCACTTTGGGAGCATTAGCGACCGAATCCAAGGACCTTTTCTGCGACTGCGAGGATGTCCTTGATCTTGTTTTGGGCTGAGGTGGAGAAGGAGGATGACGACGAGAATTCTATTTTCCCGGCACTGATGAAGATGGAGGAGGAGGAGGAGGAGTCTCTTTTCTCAGGGCTGATGAAGATGGAGTCGGACGAGGAGAAATAGAAGGAGACCTCTGTCTTCTCAGGGGTGATGGCTCCGGATGAGGAGGGGAGTGATCTCTGTTGGGAGATGGTGAGTGATCATCGTGGGTGGGCGAAGACTCGCAGTTGTCCTCATCATCAGAGGACAATTGATGGTCAAGCTTAATGAAGCGCTTGCGCCAGGCCACTTGAGAGCCCTTGTTTTGACCAAGTTTCGGTCTATCTTCCGCTACGGGGTACTCAATGGGTATCTTGTTATACTTCTTATCAAGTATTCTGTCAATGGTGTGTGAGCGTACCCTAGTGGAATTGGGCGGCCATTAATTGTCCCGTCTCCTGCAAGCCAGGCCTAGCCGAGCGCCACATTGTCCTTTGTCCATTCCTGACGGATGTACAACCTGACATTGACGGGTTCAATGATGTCGTCCACTAGATGAGGCACATTCACCTCTTCTTCGTCGAGCGGGGTCGATCCGCAGCTACTACGACCCCTAAACTATGGGTAAAGGTAGTAGGAGTAGGGTTTTATGGTACTACTGACCCCTTGGACAACAAAATTTGCTCGACTCACGCTTCAACGGTCACCTCAATCTGTGCTTCCATTCTGTCTTCCATCTCTTTTAGTCTCCTCAAATACTCTGCCTGCTGTTCCGCTCTACCCCTCTAGCGGCTTCGGTAAGTGTTAGATTCTTGGGGGAATGCTAGTTTCCAAGAAACAACACCAGTTCCTCTAGTGCGACTAGGGCGCTCCTTGGTTTTGAGTGCTTGGGTGAGTACGTCTTTCTCCCTATTAGAAGTGCGAGTCCCTTGCCTCACCTCCTCAGTTACCTAGGAGATCCTCTGGATGAGTTCGCTCATGGGTTGATTTGAGGAGCTAAAGCTCCCATCCTCGGCATGCCATACATTTCTCCCCATATAGTATAATACCAATCTAGGCTCCCAATCAGTGGTCTTAACCTAAACGCCTTCCTTGGCAAGGCGATCCATCTTTTGAAGTTCTGCTTCAAATTCCGGCATCTTTTTGGCATAGCCACGACAGCTGAGATGATGAGGATTCATCGCTTTCTGTGAATTCTCCTTATTCTTCCTGCTCAGTTCTAAGTACTCCTCGGATAACCTGTATTCCTTGAAATCCTGCCAAAAGTCCTTCTACTTGTTAAACTGTCCATCATCAAAATCTGGCTCTTTATTTTGGAGGACAAAATTCATGTACAATGTCCCCTTGAAATTCTTGAAGCATATCCCCATGATTTCTTTTGCTTTTTTCTTGACTAACTCCCTGTCATACTCGGCTAGGAAAGTGAAATACTCTAGGATCTTGACATCCCATATGTAATCCTTCTCGCTTTCGGGAATCCTCCACTAGTCATTATCTTTCCCAATCTACTTCCTGTACTTAATCGGGATGAAGTCCCTAACAAGTAACCCGAGGATAGTCTTATAATTGGTCAAAGCTATAGGTGGTGAGAGTGGACCCCCGAATTCATCGAACTCAGTAATGTGCCAGTGTGCATTCCTATCAATAGGAATCTTTGACACGTCTCACTTGGATCTGGCCTTCCTGCTACCCGAACCCTCTGGCTCCTCGATCGGCAGAGGCTCCTGCTAGAGACACCAAGTAAGCTATGACCCTCTCAATTGATTAGCGTGTGTGGCTACATAGTCACATGATACCAAAGTTACCTAGGCATCTTGGTCATTTTGACCCAGATCGAGCAGGTCAGACTTGGTCCATGGCTGCTCGTTCTCACCGACCTGATTGACACCGTCACCGTTTGTCGGATTATGCGGCTCTCCCATCCCAGCGATATCAGCCGCTTCTTGTTGTCGATCTGTTCTTCGGCGACGGGGTAACAGGTGACGATGAGTCATGGCTGTGACATGATCGTAGATAGTTTTGGCCGCGAACAACTACTAATAGCATATGTTCATATATATATATAATATGTTTAATGCAAAGTCTAATAATAAGCCCACAAACAACAAAGTCAAATAATAGCATATGTTCACCTAGAATAAATTCATTGTTTGATTGATCCCATACAACAAAGTCCACCTACTATTCTATGAAACTAAGCCTACAACAACTTCCAAATAAGAAAAACGATGACCATAGCCATAAATAAAAGCATGACATCTTTCTAAGACCAAGGAGCAATTCTCCTAATCTTCACATCTCTGGTGGGTGGCTTCTCTTCGATCTCCAGTGCCAGCGGATGGCCATGGTTTGCATTCATTGGACCATAGTAGGCCGGTTGCCCATGGTTTGCAAGGTAGGCCAGATGACTATAGTAGGCCCTCAAAGCTTTAGCTTCTGTGTTGTATTTTTTGTGCAAATTACCAGGGTAGCGATTGACTTGAGCATAGCAATCTTCCGACGTTCGATAAATCCCAAGCATGTGACCAACATGCACTACATACCATGCCATGGTTGCCTATACATTTAAGTAAATTAAGCATGTGGTAAGTGGTAATGGTAACTCACTGAACAAGAGTTATTATTCAAGTTATATGGTCAAACTAAATCTATTTAATGTTCTTTATCCTTGACATGATAAAAAATTACCTCAATAATTGGACTGTTTATTATTCGGAGATCAATGTGGTTTAGTAATCATACTTGTTGCTGCCGTCGAGCCAATTTTAAAAGTTGTTTTTAACTTTTCTTTTCTGGAACAAACATCTATAGATGCCTTTTTTTAAGCATGCTATACATTCCATCAAAATCAATTGACACTCTACCAATAGCGATTATACCTGTACACATTTGACAAGAATCCATCATTGCTTAAGCAAGAGCAGAAATTCTTATCTAACTCTTACATAAACAGAACACTCCCTACCATCACAAATAAGACGTCCACAGTCATTAACGTGTACCTTTGACTGCTAGTTTCCATTGCTTGCAATAATTACAAAGTACAGAGATATCATAACATTATGCAACTACTATTCGAGATTGATATGCTCATATCATTGTCACAAATTTAATCTAACTATGTCAAGAGGTGTTGATGATCAATGTTTAAATACTTAGACTGCACACAGCGTAAAAGGTCACTTATCTGTGACTCAAGGGAATAACTTGTTGCGACAACATGCAAATAACACCAATGGTTCTTAAATAGTTTAGGACCATGATTACTAGGTCCTCAACAAATCAGTAGGTAGCATAATCTCTTCAGGGAAAAACTAACTGGTTTATGTAACAGCATGTACATACAAGGATAGCTAAACCAAGGAGTAACAGCATGTAATTCAATCGAATAGGAATCGGCTGCTATTGGGAAGACAACAACCATGGGGCATTTCATCAAACACTTAGCGGGCAGTGAGCCACACACTCACCGTGGGGGTGGGAAAGCAGCTGTTCGCGCGCTCCTGAAGGCCGTGGCGGTGCTCTAGCGTGGGGCGGTGGACGGCGTGGGGAGTGCTTCGACGTGGGGCAGTGCACGGGCGTCGGCATCGAAGAAGAGGAGCACGGGGCTAGGAACGGCGGAGCGGAGGGTGGTGGACGGGTGCTTCGGCGTGGGGAGGTGCACGGGCATCGACGTCGAAGAAGAGGAGCGTAGGGCTAGGAACAACGGCGCGGGGGGTGGTGGACGGGTGCTCCGGCGTGGGGCAGTGCACGGGCGTTGGCGTCGAAGAAGAGGAGCGCGGGGCTGGGAATGGTTGGCGCGGGGTTGAAATTTAGATAATTTCAACCCGCACCGGGCTTTTATAACAGACCTCATCACTACCGGTTCTAATTATAAACCGATAGTGATGGGGGTACATCACTGCCGGTTGTAAGTCTAAACCGACAGTGATGTAGAAATATCACTGCCGGGCCATTCTTTAAACCGGCAGTGATTGTCGTGTAGCGGTTACAACATAAGTAAGTTATCTTTTTCACTTCTTTCGAATACCTCCTACTGTCTCAACGGTTAAGACCCCGCAACTTAGCCCCCGATACTCGTGTTCGAATCCTGGGCGACATAATTTTTTTGGTTTAATTTTATAATTTATTAAGCGGTCTAAAGGTCAAAAATAAAAAAATAAATAAAACTTGGCACACATCATATACTAGCGCAGCGGTTAAGTCTCTGAACTCTACAGCCCGAGACCTAAGCTCAAACCCGAGGGCTGGCACAATTTTTTTTAATTTTTTATATATCACTACCGGTTTTCAAAATAAATTGACAGTGATAATCAGTATCACTGTCGGTTTCTTCTCATCACTGCCGGTTTTTTGAAACCGACAATGATGTTTATATATATTAAAAATTCTTTTATATACTGAATAAATAGAAGCATATGTATTCCTATGTCGAAATAGCTTGAAATTTTTTTTGGCAAGCTTGTACACCCAAATTAAGATTCCACACAAGATCTTAGGTTTTTCTAATCATTTTTTTATTTATTATATTTTTCTGTGTTCTAATTGAGACAAAAGAGGGTGAATTTCATCTTGGACCCAATAGATTTTTTTCATCCACCTCCACAAAATTCTTATCCCTATGGCACATTAGAGCCTATGTAAAAGTTTGGCATCATTTCAGATCTTTTCGTGGGTAGACTCAGTTCAACCTATAATTAATAGGTGTCGTCGCGCGAAAATTCAATTAAACCTCAGAAAGTAGCAAACCATCTCCGAAAAATCCCAAACTTGGTGTTTCCTTCACATATGGCACGTGCAAGCCTGAGAATAATTTTGAGACCAATACGACACCGGAATGCCTATGAACCACAGAAACTTTGATAACCTATGTGTATAGTCATGGTTCGATGAAAAGACAAATGTACCTCTATGAAGCATGTATACTCCGCCTATGTCGAAATGGCTTGAAATTTTTTTAGCAAGCATGTACACCCAAATTAAGACCCCACACAGGATCTGAGGTTTTTCTGATTATTTTTTTATTTATTATATTTTTCTCTGTGCCAAATGAGACAAAAGAGAGTAAATTTTATCTTAGACCCAATAGATTTTTTCATCCACCTCCACAAAATTCTTATCCCTGGGGCACATTAGAGCCTATGTAAAGGTTTGGCACCATTCCAGATCTTTTTATGGGTACACTCAGTACAACTTATAATTAATAGGTGTCGTCGCGCGGAAATTCAATTAAACCTCAGAAAGTAGCAAATCATCTCCGAAAAATCTCAAACTTGGTGTTTCCTTCACACGTGGCACATGCAAGCCTAAGAATAATTTTGAGACTAATATAACACCGGAATGTATATTTCTAGTTGCCCAACAAATGTTACACGAATTACATGCATGACAATAATTAAACACACAAAGTCGTACATATTAAAATTAGAACCCAATTAAACTACGACCTTGAAAACCTAGCTAAATAAACATTAATTACTATCAGAATCACTACTGGGATTGATTGGGCCACGCACACTAACATGCCTCTATAGCCATATATGGTAATTGATGTCACGGATTATGTATCCGCTTGTATCGATGAAGTCCAATGCACGTATGAGTGCACTCTCTCGTGCCTCACAATACCAAAAGAATGGTCGACCATAGATGTAACCTACTGAACGACCACTGCCCCTGTTAATAATCCTTATGCAGTACTGGCGTCCTTCTATAGTGAGCTGGCCAAGGTTTCCATTGCAGAAGTCCCAATCGTACCCGAGTTGCTCCGTAGCTTGGTCTAGAACGGCCCACAAGCCACATGCAGCATATGTAAGGTCCTGTAGCGCAATCTATATGTGGAGAAAAAGACAAAAAAATTAGAGAATGTTATTACAATAATAAACAACAAATAACCACGAGTCGGGTATAAGTGTTCATTTTATCACATCCGCATGGTTGTAGCTCGCAAACCATTCGCTTGCTTGCGGGACGGGAATATCACCAGCATTCAAAGCAAGTGCCTTGAAGTCTGAGAAATCAGGCACATCATAGCAAATACGTCGAAGTGCCTCTAAACAGATGCGTACGGCACTTAATTGGGCGCTTATCATGTCTAGGCTCTGTATTCCCGTCCCATGGATATGGTTCTGATGATTTGAACCCCTTATAGGGATGAAAAACTAAGTTCATACGTCCATAGCTGACCACTTACATTAGATGCTGTGTTCTCGATGATGTCCGAGATAAAAAACCAGCTAAGTGTTGTTCGCAGCCAATCTATTGGGAATATAGTCTGCGATGCATAATGATATTTGTGGTTTGTTATGAGAGGAAAATATTGTATCATGGCTGATAAGGCCTGGCTGAAACCAACATGCATAGAGAGGCTAGCTCCTGGCCGAGGGCCATTTTATAGATGCTAGCAGTCATGGTATATTTTTATTTCTGAACTAAAGTTGTCAGTGTAGGTGGGAGCAGTGTTCCAACTGTTGTGGTCATGGAAGCACTATTGGCATGTGAGGAGCATCTACACATCACTGTCGGTTTTAGTTTAAAATCGACAGTGAATTGGGCCTTCTGTGTCGGTTTGAACAACCGACTATGATAGAAGATATCACTGCCGGTTTTAAAACCAAAACCAGCAGTGAAAGGCCCTGTCGCCATTTTTTAGTAAAAAAATATATAAAACACTGTCGGTTTGGAGCCTGCCATCACAACCTTTTTGTAAAAAATATTAAAAAGTTTGGCCCGCCTGAGATTCGAGCGTGGGTCGCGGGGTCGAGAGTGCGCGGCCTTAACAGCTGAGTTAGGATAGGGAGTTCGGTTAAAATAGTTTTATTTTTTCTTTTATCCCATTATAATGCACTACTAAATAATAAATGCAAAATAAAAAAGTTTGGCACGCCTGCGATTCGAGCGCGGGTCTTAGAGTACAGAGTGCGCTGCCTTAACCGCTGAGCTAGGATAGGGAGTTCGCTTAGTTTGCTTTTCTTTATTTATTTATTAATAGAAATAATGCGGTTACTTTATATTCTAAAATAACACAAAAAATTGTGTCTTGATTATTTAATTCTATGATAATTAATTAATGGTCTATAATTATCAAATAATATTGTTTGTGAACATCATCTTAATATTTGATTACATAATCAATAATTGTATTGTAGAGATACACACAAAATATAAATTAAATATTTAGTGCGAATTACTGATACAACGTCCGTATAATGATTACATAATTAACAATAATCTAATGTAACACCCAAAATTTCAGTGTTTTGAAATAAAAAAAATCGATTTAATTATGTGAGCATTGAAATTTAGGAGAGAAATATTTTTTGTGAAAATAAAATCAAATATAAGGTTAGTAACATGTTGATGCATTCATGCTGTTGCACATTTGTTTTTGTAATGATTGAATTTGACTAGAATTTGAATTGAATTCAAATTCAACTTGAAAATGAGATTGGAAAATGTATTTAGAAAAAGAAAAGAAATTCTTTTTCTCCTCCCCCTCCTTTCCTCAGTCTCGGCCCGCAGGCCATTTCTCCCTCCCGCTGGCCCAACCGGCCTGCTGGCCCATTTTCTCCCTGCGGCCCGCTCGCTCTCCTCTCTTCCTGTTCTTGGGCCGGCCCAGCTCGCGCGAAACCACCGCGCCGTAGCCCAGCTCCGCAGCAACCGCTGCCGTGCCACTGCCTCGCGCTGCAACCGCTACCATTTCGGCCCAGCGTGTCAGTGCCGCCGCCGACCTCCCGCCCTGCGCGCGCCTGGCGTAACCGCCGCAGCGCCCACGCCTTCAATCGTGGGAGCGCCCCTCCCCGCTGCTCGGCCTCATTTTAAAGGGAGCCGAGCCCCCCGCGTGCACCCCTGCTGCTCCCCGCTCTCTTCTTCGCATTCGCCAGGCATCGAGGAAGCCCCTACAACCGCCGTGCCGAGGTCGTCGGTTCCGCCGTCCGCCCTCCGCGCGAACCACCGTCCCCGAGCCGCCTCCGCTCCGACTTTCGCCGTGGTGAGAATTGTCGTGCTCTCCTCTCTCTCCCCGACCTTTTCCCTTGGCTTTTGGCGGCTTGCATGACCATTATTGCGTGTGCCCGTGAGCTTTGGTCGCCGGCCATGGCGGCCACCACGCCAACGGCGTCCACCGGCCTGTTCTCAGCCTAGATGAGTTCACGTGTACCCCCTCCATCTCCCAGTGCCGTTATTTTCTTGTTTCATGGCCGTTTGAGCCCTATTCGCGTGTGCCGGAGACCTCCACGCCGCCGGCCATGGTGACGACACCGCTAGCCATGTCCTCCAGCCACTCTCTCGGCCTTGGCGAGTCCCCCTTCACCCCCTCTCTCCCTCGGTGATTTCAGTTCTTCGAACCGTGGTCCATAGGCCCCTAACCACGCGCGCCAGTGACCTCCACACCGTCGGCCATGGAGCTTGCCGCCGGCATCACTGTGCCAGCCGGACCCCCCCCCCCCCCTTCTCTTCTTTCACCTGAGCCGATCCAAGCCATCCATCCCCAGATCTACGGCCAGGATTAGAAGATACCCCTTCGCGGGTAAAATTGCTTAAGAGGCCCCCTGTTTTCTCCAAATTGAACCCGCTGTCCCTAGCGCATTTCCCTGAGTACTCTTTCTCGTTTTGAAAACATAAAGTGCACTTTTTTAGTTCAAAATACGTTTTCAGTATTTACAGAAATGCCATTAGATTTGTTTTGCTCATAAAAACTATGTTTTAGCTTCGAATTGATCCGTTCAAATTGCGTTAGCTTCGTAATTTCATAATTTATGTGTTAGTACCACTATTAATCAAGTTTGCAACTTTTAAATTTCATGATTAGTTTTAATTAAATAAAGTGCTATAGAAAACCCCATTTAATTCATAACTTTCGTGTTTTAGCTCCGATTTTCGTGAACTTCGTGTTGATGTGATCATAGCGAGATATAGGTTCTTTTCATAAACATTTTGTCTTATTTTATATACTATTGGTGTACTGTTCTAACTATAGGATTGTTTGCTTTGCATGAATGCCTATGGAATGTTGTATGTTGCCGTGTTGGTCGTGTTCAGACGGTGAGGAGAACGTTGGAGATCCAGAGTTCTTCAACGACCAACAGGACCAGCAAGAGTTTGTGAACCAAGGCAAGTATATCATGGGCCTACCTTGATGTCCTATTCACTTTAATCATTTACTCATGTGCATGTGTCTAACTTTGATAACCATAAGGACATTCTAGTCATTTGATGACTTGTTCCCTTGACTCCTATGGGTTAATTGCATATGGGTAGATTGCTAGTGCTCTAACTAAACATGATCTATACGATAGTTAATGGTTCTATGGAACTAAAAGTATAACGTGATTTGTAACAACTGATCCATAGGGCGAAGGTGCAAATGACTTTTAATCATGTTGCTCCCGGCCCTCCATAAGGACTTATCTGTCGGCAAAAGCTGGGACTGACAGTGCAACCGTGAGAGTCATATGGCTCTGACTTTAGCTCAGTAATAGGACCTTTTCTAGCTTGTTAGAGGTTACCTTTATGGCGCAAGAGGGGCTTGCCACATTGGGTATAGGGCTACCTCTGTTCCTATGTGTATAGCCGCGATGGATATGTGCCATAGGAAAGGGAGGTTCCTACATCTGCCTGCCAAGGAAACCTAGCAGCCCTAACTTGTTAGAGAAACCTATGAAATGGCTTCATAGTGTACCCTGCCCGCTCACCTTGGCAGTGACATGGGAGCAATTAACCCGAGCATATGGGAATCATGACTCGTGATGAATGTGCACCACCTCTACAGAGGGTTACAAACTGTTATAACAGCCATGCTCATGGTCATGAGTGGCCTGGAAAACTCACAGAATAATTGGTTACTCATTGTGGTTCATTTATGATGGTTTATGATGATATGATCCAAATGATGCTGATATCTAAATATGTGGGTTTAAAAGGGAGCTTAAGCATAACTTGATAATAATTGGTAATAAAATCCTGACTTACTAAAAGTGCTAATCTACAGTAAACCAGTGTCGTCCTTTTTGGGCTACATAACCCCATGTTATCTTGTTAAGTACGGGAAGTACTTACGCTTGTTTATTTTCTTTATTTGGACAAAAATCCCGGATGGGTAACAGATGACAATGGGTATGAGGAGTTTCCTAAGGATTTTTAGGCTTGTGGTCAACTAGTTGACCTTCCCTATGATGGTGTTCCATGAGAGAGAGTTATCTTTTATTTTCTGCGGTGATGTATAAGACTAAGTATTGTTATTATCATGATGTAAGATACACTGTGATGATACTCTTTTATAATTTATCAGCTTGTGTGTGTGATTGATCCCTAGGCACACATGAGTTAGTGCATTCATTTTTATCCTTAAAATTGGGTGTGACAAATTAGTATCAGAGCCGTGTTGATTGTAGGATGCAAGCCTAGTTAAAAATGGTTGTTTTAGCATCTTTGCTCCTCTGGTTTCTTGCTTACTGTCTTATTCTTGTTATTTTATTAAAACATTTATGTTTTTCATATCTTAATCTATTATATAAAATTGTTGATTCTAATTCTATCTCTGCTAGCTACCGTGCTTTGTTCACCCCACGTGCTCCACAGGCGGAGAAGGAGATTGTGATCATCTCTGACGATGAGGAGATGGCTTCCCCGACACTTGCACCTGCTCCTACTCCAGCTGTTGCACCGGTCTATCCTGTGGTAGCTACACCCGAGGAGTCATCAGCTACTTCACCTACACCTGTGCCATCCCCAGCTGTCCCTGTGGTGGAGGAGGAGATAGGCTGGAAGTGCAAGTACTACTTCAAGCCAGCCCTAGAGACGGCCTTCTACCACACCCTCCTCACCCATGTGTTGGATGACTACTACCCCGATCTGCATGCCTCCATCAGCTATCATTGTGCAGAGTACCAACATCCTTTGGAGGCAACCTTTTGGAAGGTGGAGCTGGTTGTCACTGCTTGGAATGACATTAAGAATGGACATGAGGTGGAGACTGTCCACCGTGCCACTACCAGGAGAGCCCATGCATTGGATGGCATGGAAGATGCAACGCAGGACGCCTACATCTACTACCATGGTCGTCGCTTTGAGGCCATGAGGGAGGATCATTTTAGGTTCCTTCCTCGCAATGATCATGAGGGTGTTTGGCAGGTCTTGGCTCCACCAAAGAGTGACCCAACTCTAGAAGCAACAGTGCAGCATATCCATGCCATGCAGGGGGTGGATGAAGAAGTCAAAGGAGAGCTGCGTGCATCACAAAGGGCCGAGAGATGCCTCCAGAAGCAAGTTGATGAACTACATGCTCAACTTGGGCAGCCACCAATCTACAAGAAGAAGCGCCGGTCGTTCACCATGATTGACACCACCCCATAGGTGTTAGGTTCCTTGTTAAAAATTACTACGTTGTTAGTTCGAGTATCATGTCTAGTCTTGTTATGTCTTTGTGAACTTTAGTGATCAGATGTCTTTAATTGTGAACTTGGTTGATTTGGAGTTTCGTTGTTTGCTGGAAGTTTGTGGGCATGTCCACAACTTCCTTAGGTTGGAACCTTAAAGTTTAGATGAAATCTTAATACTGATGGTTTGCTTTATCTTATCTCTGCTGTGCTGTTTTCTGGAGCATCCTATGATCTTTATCTTGTATCTCGAAATCTGGGCTGTCAAAAATTCTGAAATTTTTGTGGAGATAACTAGACTTCTGTATCTTTCAAATGTCTCTAGAATCACGTCAATAGCTATTCAGGTTTGTGAGATCTAGCTGTCACAAGTTGTGGTTTCTGCGCAGACTGGAACCCAGAACAGATTCGGTTTAGCTCTATTTTTTACCATGTGTATGTCAGAATCTGTAAAAATGATCTAAATAAAAGTTGTAGCTGATCTCCTAATCTTTCCAACCGTTCTTGGTACACCTCTGTTGGATCTCTGAAACTCAAGTTATGATAGATTTACTGAACTGCTGAATTTGAATCTTGTTCGGAAAATTCTCAGCATTGTTTCTTATCTTTTGTAAGCTCTCTATAATTTAGAAATCTCTAAAATTTGCGCATTTGTTGGAAAACAGATGACCGCAAGAGGAGGAAGAGGCAGAGGCCATGGTCGTGGACGTGATGCTCTCATAAATCCACCACCACCACCACCTATGACCATGGTACAATTAATGGGAATGCAAGCGCAGTTGATGCAAGCTATGATGCAGCGCTTGGATAATGAACCTGCAAGGGGACCACCGCCTGTTCAAGTCAGAGATAAGCATGGAGAGTTTATGAAGGGTCACCCACTGGTGTACACTCATGCCTCAGACCCTATGGAGACAGATGATTGGTTGCGTGCTGTGGAGAAGCAACTTAACATAGCACAATGCAACGATCTTGAGAAGGTGTTGTATGCTTCTGGTCAACTCCAGGGAGCAGCTTAGGATTGGTGGGATTCTTTCCAGTATGGATGTCTCAACAACGCTCCTGCTATCACCTGGCAGGAATTCAAGGATAATTTCTGGTCTTATCATATCCCGGATGGACTCGTGAAATTGAAGCAGGAGAAATTCAGGTCCCTCAAGCCAGGATCCATGATTGTGGCGGAGTATCGTGACAAGTTTGCTCAACTATCATGGTATGCTCCAAATGATGTAGCTAAGGATAAGGAGAAGCAATGCCACTTCCTCAAGGGGCTTTATGATGGCCTGCAGCTCCAGCTGATGTCCAACACCTACCCTAACTTTTAGTCTTTGGTGAACCGCGCTATTGTGATTGACGATAAGCGCAAAGAGATGGAAGCCAAGAAGAGGAGGCTTCAAGGGTAAGCTTCTGGAAGTAACACCCGCCCGCGTGCCTATCCCCAATAGGGTTTTTAGCAAAGGAATCAAGGACAATCTAACCAGGGAAACCGTGGTCAGTATCCTCAACGTAACCAGTTCCAGCAACACCCTCAGTACCAGCAACAGTATGGTAATCAGCGTCCCCCGCAACAGACTGGCAATCTGGCAACACGCCAGGGACCATCCAACAATGCTCCTATGAAGAGTAGTGCACCCAATAACCCCAATGCATGCTACCACTATGGAGAAGTAGGTCACTATGCTCATCAGTGTCCAAAGAAGCAGAACCAGCAAGCACCTTAGAACCAGACTAGCAATCAGAAGTTCAATGCCCGACCACCTCACACTGCGAAGGTGAACTATGTGTCATCTGATGCAGCTCAGGAGATGCTTGAGGTCATGTTGGGTATGTTCAGCATCAACTCTATCTCTGCTATAGTACTTTTTGATTCTGGTGCTTCACATTCTTTTATTTCCCAAGCTTTTGTTAGAATGCATAGCATACCTTTGTGTGCCATGAAAAACCCCATACTAGTAAATTCACCGAGAGGTAGTATGCCTGCTTCATATTGGAGTCCCTCAACTAGCATTTCCTTAAGGGGGGTAGACTTCAAAGTGAAACCAATTGTGTTGAGAACAGCGGGAATTGATCTTATTCTGGGAATGGATTGGATGAAACAACACCGGACAGTGATTCAGTGTTAGGAGAAATCTATGGTTGTGACATCACTCAATGAAGATAGAATCTATGTAGAAGTGGTAGTGCAAGCTCAGCCTACAGCCACTGTGAATCAGTTGGATGGTGATGCCAATGAACAAGATCATGTTGTGGAGGAGTTCCCGGATGTCTTCCCCGATGACTTGCCAGGTATGCCACCTGACCGAGACATTGAATTCATTATTGAATTATTACCTGGAACTGCACCAATAGCTAAACGTCCATATAGAATGGGGGTTAATGAATTAGAAGAGCTTAAGAAACAACTAAAAGAGTTGCAAGAAAAAGGTTTCATACGCCCCAGTTCTTCCCCATGGGGGGCACCTATGATCTTTGTGGATAAGAAGGATGGTAGTCAACGGATGTGTGTGGATTACCGTTCACTTAGTGAGGTTACAATCAAGAATAAATACCCTTTGCCTAGGATTGATGATTTGTTTGATCAGTTGAGAGGAGCCTTTGTGTTCTCCAAGATTGATCTTCACTCTGGATACCATCAACTTAAGATTCAAAACTCGGACATACCCAAGACAGCATTCACTACACGGTATGGCTTGTATGAGTATACCGTTATGTCTTTTGGATTGACCAATGCACCTGCATACTTCATGTATCTGATGAATAACGTGTTCATGGAGTTTCTAGATAAATTTGTGGTGGTATTCATAGATGACATACTGATATTCTCCAAGACTGAAGAAGAACATGCTGAACATATAAGGTTAGTCTTGCAAAAACTTAGAGAATATAAGTTGTACGCTAAGTGGAGCAAGTGTGAGTTTTGGTTGAAGGAGGTCTCTTTTCTGGGTCATGTTGTCTCTAATGGTGGAATAGCAGTGGATCCAGGCAAAGTACAAGATGTGTTGAATTGGAAACCACCAACCAATATAAGTGAGATTTGTAGCTTTTTGGGATTAGTTGGATATTACAGGAGGTTCATAGAAGGTTTTTCCAAGCTTGCTAAGCCTATGACAGCTCTGTTGGAAAAGAATGCTAAATATGTATGGTCGGATAAATGCCAGGCAAACTTTGATGAGCTAAAGAAGAGATTGACTACAGCTCCAGTATTGATTTTGCCCGACTAAAGCAAGAACTTCTTTATATATTATGATGCATCTGGTTTGGGCCTTGGATGTGTGCTTATGCAAGAAGGAAGAGTGGTGGCATATGCATCTAGACAATTGAGGAAGCATGAGTTGAATTACCCTACTCATGACTTGGAATTGGCAGCTGTGGTACATGCTTTGAAAATCTGGAGATATTATCTAATTGGGCATAAGAGTGATATCTATACAAATCATAAGAGTTTGAAGTATATCTTTACCCAATCAGATCTAAATCTGAGACAACGTCGTTGGTTAGAATTGATTAAAGACTATGACTTGGAAGTGCATTATCATCCGGGAAGAGCAAATGTCATAGCTGATGCACTTAGCAGGAAGAGTTATGCTAATGGACTTGGGATGACATTTATGTCAGCAGAGTTGTGTGCTGAAATGGAGCATCTCAACTTGAGTTTTGTCACTAATGCAATGGAATTGGTGATAGGGCCTACATTGGAGCAAGAGATACGCAAAGGCCAATTGGGGGATGAAAAACTAAAAGAGATAGCGGAGAATGTAGTGCTTGGAAAAGCACCAGGATGGATGAGAATGGTACCCTTTGGTTCAAAAAAAGGATATGTGTACCTGAAGTGAAGGCTATCTATGATGCAATTCTATAAGAGGCCCATGAGTCTGCCAATTCCATATATCCCGAAAGTACGAAGATGTATTTGGATCTCAAGGAGAAGTATTGGTGGTATGGTTTGAAGAGAGATGTGGTAGAGTATGTGGCTTTGTGTGACACTTATCAAAGAGTGAAAGCTGAGCATCAAAGGACTGCAGGGTTGCTACAACCAATGAAGATTCCTGAATGGAAATGGGAAGAAGTTGGTATGGATTTTATCGTAGGTTTGCCCCGCACTCAAAGAGGTTATGATTCAATATGGGTAATAGTGGATCGACTCCCCAAGGTTGCTCACTTTTTACCAGTCAAGACTACCTATACGGGTGCAAGGTTAGCAGAGTTGTACATGGAAAGAATAGTGTGTTTACATGGTGTTCCCAAGAAGATTGCATCGGATAGAGGCACTCAGTTTACATCGCAATTCTGGCATAAAGTACACAGATCTTTGGGGATAAAGTTGAATTTTAGTTCTGCTTACCACCCGCAAACTGATGGACAGACTAAAAGGATCAACCAGATTTTGGAAGATATGTTGAGAGCCTGTGCACTGTAGTATGGTAATAGTTGGGATAAGAGTCTGCCATATGCAGAGTTCTTGTACAACAATAGTTGTCAGAAGAGTCTCAAGATGGCACCTTTCAAGGTGCTGTATGGACGTAAATGTAGAATGCCTTTGTTCTGGAATCAGACTGGTGAAACTCAAGTGTTTGGACCCGATGTCCTTAGAGACACGGAAGAACAAGTGAGAATGATTAGAGACAACTTAAGAGTGGCTCAGTCCCGACAGAAGAGTTACGCTAATACTCGCAGAAGAGAGCTGACTTTCGAAGTTGGAGATTATGTGTACTTGAAGGTGTCACCAATGAGAAATGTGAAAAGATTCAATATGAAGGGAAAGTTGGCACTAAGGTATATAGGACCTTTTAAGATCCTAGAGAGACGTGGAGAAGTAGCTTATCAATTAGAACTGCCTGAAAGTTTGTCGGGTGTGCATGATGTGTTCCATGTTTCTCAATTGAAAAAGTGTTTGAGGGTACCAGAAGAGCAAATTCTTTTGGAAGAGCTTGCTGTTAAGGAAGATCTTACATATGAAGAGTATCCAATAAAGATCTTGCAAACTGCCGAAAGAGTTACAAGAAGCCAAACTATAAAGATGTGCAAGGTGCAGTGGAATCGGTATACAGAGGATGAGGCTACTTGGGAAAGAGAAGATGATCTGAGAAAGTCTTATCCCCAACTGTTTGAGTAAGCAACCACCCGAATCTCGAGGACGAGATTCATCTTAAGGGGGGTAGAATTGTAACACCCAAAATTTTAGTGTTTTGAAATAAAAAAAATTGATTTAATTATGTTATTATGTGAGCATTGAAATTTAGGAAAGAAATAATTTTTGTGAAAATAAAATCAAATATAAGGTTAGTAACATGTTGATGCATTCATGCTGCTGCACATTTGTTTTTGTAATGATTGACTTTGACTAGAATTTGAATTGAATTCAAATTCAACTTGAAAATGAGATTTGAAAATGTATTTGGAAAAAGAAAAGATATTCTTTTTCTCCTTCCCCTCCTTTCCTCAGTCTTGGCCCGTAGGCCATTTGTCCCTCCCGCTGGCCCAACCGGCCTGCTGGCCCATTTTCTCCCGCGGCCCGCTCGCTCTCCTCTCCTCCTGTTCTTGGGCCGACCCAGCTCGTGCGAAACCGCCACGCCGTAGCCTAGCTCCGCAGCAACCACTGCCGCGCCACTGCCTCACGCTACAACCGCTGCCATCCTGGCCCCACGTGTCAGTGCCGCCCCCGACCTCCCACCCCGCGCGCGCCTGGCGCAACCACCGCCGCGCCCACGCCTTTGATCGTGGGAGCGCCCCTCCCCACTCCTCGGCCTTGTTTTAAAGGGAGCTGAACCCCCCGTACGCACCCCTGCTACTCCCCGCTCTCTTCTTCGCGTTCGCCAGGCACCGAGGAAGCCCCTGCAACCGCCGCGCCGAGGTCGCCGGTTCCGCCATCTGCCCTCCGCGTGAACCACCATCCCCGAGCCACCTCTGCTCCGACTTTCACCATGGTGAGAATCGTCGTGCTCTCCTCTCTCTACCTGACCTTTTCCCTTGGCTTTTGGCAGCTTGCATGACCGTTATTGCATGCGCCCGTGAGCTTCGGCCGCTGGACATGGCGGCCACCGTGCCAACCGCGTCCACCGGCCCCGTTCTTGGCCTGGATGAGTTCGCGTGTACCCCCTCCATCTCCTAGTGCCGCTATTTTCTTGTTTCATGGCCGTTTGAGCCCTATTCGCGTGTGTCGAAGACCTCCACACCGTCGGCCATGGCGACCACCCCGCTGGCCGTGTCCTCCAGCCACTCTCTCGGCCTTGGCGAGTCCCCCTTCACCCCCTCTCTCCCCCGGTGCTTTTGGTTCTTTGAACCATGGCCCGTAGGCCCTTAACCACGTGTGCTAGTGACCTCCACGCCACCGGCCATGGAGCTTGCTGCCGGTGTCACTGTGCCGGCCGGACCCCCCATCTCTTCTTTCACCTGAGCCGATCCAAGCCGTCCATCTCTAGATCTGCGGCTAGGATTAGAAGATACCCCTTCGCGGGTAAAATTGCTTAAGAGACCCCCTGTTTTCTCCAAATTGAACCCGCCGTCCCTAGTGCATTTTCCTGAGTACGCTTTCTCGTTTTGAAAACGTAAAGTGCACTATTTTAGTTCAAAATACGTTTTCAGTATTTACAGAGATGCCATAAGATTTGTTTTGCTCATAAAAACTTTGTTTTAGCTCCGAATTGATCCGTTCAAATTGCGTTAGCTTCGTAATTTCATAATCTACGTGTTAGTACCACTGTTAATCAAGTTTGCAACTTTTAAATTTCATGATTAGTTTTAATTAAATAAAGTGCTATAGAAAACCCCGTTTAATTCATAACTTTCGCGTTTTAGCTCCGATTTTCGTGAACTTCGCGTTGATGTGATCGTAGCGAGACATAGGTTCTTTTCATAAATATTTTATCTTGTTTTTTATACTATTGGTGTACTGTTCTAACTATAGGATTGTTTGCTTTGCATGAATGCCTGTGGAATGTTGTATGTTGCCGTGTTGGTCGTATTCAGATGGTGAGGAGAACGTTGGAGATCCAGAGTTCTTCGATGACCAGCAGGACCAGCAAGAGTTTGCGAACCAAGGAAAGTATAGCATGGGCCTACCTTGATGTCCTATTCACTTTAATCATTTACTCATGTGTATGTGTCTAATTTTGATAACCATAAGGACATTCTAGTCATTTGATGACTTGTTCCCTTGACTCCTATGGGTTAATTGCATATGGGTAGATTGCTAGTGCTCTAACTAAACATGATCTATATGATAGTTAATGGTTCTATGGAACTAAAAGTATAACGTGATTTGTAACAACTGATCCATAGGGCGAAGGTGCAAATGACTTTTGATCATGTTGCTCCCGGCCCTCCATAAGGACTTATCTGTCGGCAAAAGCTGGGACTGACAGTGCAACCATGAGAGTCATATGGCTCTGACTTTAGCTCAGTAATAGGACCTTTTCTAGCTTGTTAGAGGTTACCTTTATGGTGCAAGAGGGGCTTGCCACGTTAGGTATAGGGCTGCCTCTGTTCCTATGTGTATAGCTACGATGGATATGTGCCATAGGAAAGGGGGGTTCCTACATCTGCCTACCGAGGAAACCTAGCAGCCCTAACTTGTTAGAGAAACCTATGAAATGGCTTCATAGTGTACCCTGTCCGCTCACCTTGGCAGTGACATAGGAGTAATTAACCCGGGCATATGGGAATTGTGACTCGCGGTGAATGTGCACCACCTCTGCAGAGGGTTACAAACTGTTATAATAGCTGTGCTCATGGTCACGAACGGCCCAGAAAACTCATAGAATAATTGGTTACTCATTGTGGTTCATTTATGATGGTTTATGATGATATGATCCAAATGATGCTGATATCTGAATATGTGGGTTTAAAAGGGAGCTTAAGCATAACTTGATAATAATTGGTAATAAAATCCTGACTTACTAAAAGTGCTAATCTGCAGTAAACCAGTGTCGTCCTTTTTGAGCTACATAACCCCCATGTTATCTTGTTAAGTACGGGAAGTACTTACGCTTATTTATTTTCTTTATTTGGACAAAAATCTCGCATGGGTAACAGATGACAATGGGTATGAGGAGTTTCCTGAGGATTTTTAGGCTTGTGGTCAACCAGTTGACCTTCCCTGTGATGGTGTTCCATGAGAGAGAGTTATCTTTTATTTTCCGCTATGATGTATAAGACTAAGTATTGTTATTATCGTGATGTAAGATACACTGTGATGATACTCTTTTATAATTTGTCAGCTTGTGTGTGTGATTGATCCCTGGGCACACATGAGTTAGTGCATTCAATTTTATCCTTAAAATTGGGTGTGACATCTAACTATCTTTAGGTGCATCAACAATGAGGGCCTCATTATGATCAATTCGTACGTAAGTAGGTTTGTCACCCTTTTGAAGGATAGGTAGGGGTACGTTCGCCCTGAATGGAGGCATTTTCTGATAGCCCCTGTAGTCTTCTTCGTCTATCACTCCATTGACACCGACAATCTTCCTTTTTCCTTCTAGGACTACTTTTAGCCTTCCTTTTATCTTGTTGTCCCTTGCATAGAAGACTTGCATAACATCTCTTGCAAGGACGAAGGGGTCATCTCTATATGCGGTCTTAGTGAGATCAACGGTAGTGAACCCTTCGCTGTCAGTGTTGATTTCCTTGAGCCGGACCCACTGGTAGTGAAAAAGAGCTACCTTCAACGGACCATAGGCTAGCTCCCATATCTCCTCTATGAAACCATAGTATGTCGCCTGCACATTGCCGTTTTCATCGTGAGCATCAAAACGAACACCACAATTTTGGTATGTGCTCTTTCCATCTTGCTTTTTATGTAAAATGTGAATCAATTGATCTTATACCCTTGATACTTAAGATATGTACTCAAAGGTCCCTTGGCTAAGGCATCCAGTTGATTACCCAACTTTATTTCAAGTAAGCGGCGTCGCAACCAGCTGACAAATTCCTCCTTATATTTTTATCTAGCCAAGCCTATGACCTGCTCGGATACAGAGTTTGCAGCGATTGCCTGTGCTCGTCAATGTATGGCATCACACCCTTGGCTTGCTGGAGAACAGTGAACTATGCATGTCTAAAAGAAATAGGGTCGTCTACTATAACAGATTTCTCCCCGATCGTTCCTTTGCCACATAGTCTTCCCTCGTGACGAGATTCTAGAACTCCGACCCTTTTGATGTCTACATAATATGTGCAGAACTCAATGGCCTCCTCCGTTGACCATCCTTCAACCATGCCCCCTTCTGGCCTAAATCTGTTCCTAAAATACCTCCTGAAAACTTTCATCAATCTTTCAAAAGGGAACATCTGATGCAGGTACATTGAGCCAAGGGCTCTAATTTGGTCAATAAGATGAATGAGCAGATGCAATGAGATATCAAAGTAAGTCGGTGGAAATTGCATCTCAAGCCTAACGAGAATAAGACTAAGTATTGTTATTATCGTGATGTAAGATACACTGTGATGATACTCTTTTATAATTTGTCAGCTTGTGTGTGTGATTGATCCCTGGGCACACATGAGTTAGTGCATTCAATTTTATCCTTAAAATTGGGTGTGACATCTAACTATCTTTAGGTGCATCAACAATGAGGGCCTCATTATGATCAATTCGTACGTAAGTAGGTTTGTCACCCTTTTGAAGGATAGGTAGGGGTACGTTCGCCCTGAATGGAGGCATTTTCTGATAGCCCCTGTAGTCTTCTTCGTCTATCACTCCATTGACACCGACAATCTTCCTTTTTCCTTCTAGGACTACTTTTAGCCTTCCTTTTATCTTGTTGTCCCTTGCATAGAAGACTTGCATAACATCTCTTGCAAGGACGAAGGGGTCATCTCTATATGCGGTCTTAGTGAGATCAACGGTAGTGAACCCTTCGCTGTCAGTGTTGATTTCCTTGAGCCGGACCCACTGGTAGTGAAAAAGAGCTACCTTCAACGGACCATAGGCTAGCTCCCATATCTCCTCTATGAAACCATAGTATGTCGCCTGCACATTGCCGTTTTCATCGTGAGCATCAAAACGAACACCACAATTTTGGTATGTGCTCTTTCCATCTTGCTTTTTATGTAAAATGTGAATCAATTGATCTTATACCCTTGATACTTAAGATATGTACTCAAAGGTCCCTTGGCTAAGGCATCCAGTTGATTACCCAACTTTATTTCAAGTAAGCGGCGTCGCAACCAGCTGACAAATTCCTCCTTATATTTTTTATCTAGCCAAGCCTATGACCTGCTCGGATACAGAGTTTGCAGCGATTGCCTGTGCTCGTCAATGTATGGCATCACACCCTTGGCTTGCTGGAGAACAGTGAACTATGCATGTCTAAAAGAAATAGGGTCGTCTACTATAACAGATTTCTCCCCGATCGTTCCTTTGCCACATAGTCTTCCCTCGTGACGAGATTCTAGAACTCCGACCCTTTTGATGTCTACATAATATGTGCAGAACTCAATGGCCTCCTCCGTTGACCATCCTTCAACCATGCCCCCTTCTGGCCTAAATCTGTTCCTAAAATACCTCCTGAAAACTTTCATCAATCTTTCAAAAGGGAACATCTGATGCAGGTACATTGAGCCAAGGGCTCTAATTTGGTCAATAAGATGAATGAGCAGATGCAATGAGATATCAAAGTAAGTCGGTGGAAATTGCATCTCAAGCCTAACGAGAGTTTTGGCTATGTCCCGCTGTAGCTGCACTAGCGTGGACACATCAATGCCCTTTTTTGAGATCGCGTTGAAGAATGAGCAAAGCTTTATGATTGGGGCATGGACCTTTGGTGGGAGGATACCACGTAGGGCAATAGGGAGCAGCTGAGTCATAATGACATGACAGTCATGGGCCTTCATAGGGCCATAGTTGAACTTGAGTTCTCTCATGTTCACTAGCCTCTTCGGGTTTGCACAGTAGCCCGTTGGGACTTTGAGTTCATTGAAGAAAGAAAAAAGCGCACGCTTTTCTTCCATCTTCAATGTCCATGACGCAACCGAAAGTTCGAACTAGCCATTCTCTAGCTCCATAGGATGTAGCTCCTTCCTAATTTCCAAGTGTTGCATATCCAGGCGTGTAGCTAGTGAATCCTTCGATGTCCCCTCGGTGTCCATCAAGGTGTTAAGAGTGTTAGCACACACGTTTTTAGTGATGTGCATGGGATCAAGACAGTGGCGTACACTCAGAAATGGCCAGTAAGGTAGTTTCCAGAAAACCGATTTTTTCTTCTAAACGCTCCCATCAGGCGCTACTACTGCATTGTCCCCCTTCCCAAGGACAAACTCTAGTTTGTTGAGTTCTCGAAGTATCGCAGGCCCGTCTCGATATTTTGGAGCTAAGTGTTTCTCAATAGTACCATTGAAATCTTTTCTGTTCCTGCGGTAAGGGTGATCCTTAGGTAGGAACCTATGATGTCCCATATAAACTATTATTGAGTTATTTGGCAGATTTACCATATTGGTGTCGTCCAAGCACTCAACACATCTAGTATAGCCTTTTGTCTTCTCTCCGGACAACGAACCTTGACTTGGCAGGTCGGTGATTGTAGCGATAAGTACTCCCTTGATCGTGACATGTTCCTTTTTGTACTCGTCCCAAACATCCAGCACACCCTTTTCAAACATCTCCACTAGTTCATCGATCACTGGTTCTAGAAACACATCGATGTTATTCCTAGGTTGTCTTGGCCCTTGGATCAGTAGTGGCATCTGGATGTACGACCGCTTCATACAGACCCAAGGTGGAAGGTTGTATATACAGAGCGTCACTGGCCAGGTGTTATGATTGCTTCTAACCTAGTCGAAAGGATTCATCCCATCTGTGCTAAAAGCAAACCAAAGATGCCTTACCTCTCCATCGATGTCCTTATAGAACATAGTATTGACAATCCTCCAGTCATGCCCATCGGTGGGGTGCCTCATCATTGTATCTTTCTTACGCTCTTCGCCATGCCAGCGCAGCAGCTTGGCTGACTTTGCACATGCAAACAACCTATGCACCTGGGGAGCTATAGGAAAATACCAAACGACCTTTATGGGACCTCCTCTGGTCCTGGTACCCTTATCTGACGGCCCTTCCTTGTACCATGGAGCTTCACCCTTGGGGCACTTGTCCAAGTCTTTGTATTTTTCTCCACGGTACAATATGCAATCATTGGAACACACGTGGATTTTTTCAACCTCGAGGCCGATGGGGCAGATCATTTGTTTGGCCAAGTATGTCTTTTCTAGCAACTCATTTTTTTTTCTGGGAGCATTTTCCTTATTATACCTAACAACTGATTGAAACATTTATCGCTCAATCCATTTGTCGATTTGAACTCTAACAGCATGATATCGGCTTCTAGTTTGCTCATTGGACAATTCCTATACAATGGTGTTTTGACATCTTGTCTCATTTTCTCTAGCTTTCTCAGCTGTCTTTCACTAAGATATCCGGTCTCTATATTACGTAGCAGCTGAGAAATGCCATCATTATTCTCGGTGTCGTCAGCTAGCGTGTTCCTAAACACATTATTAACTATGACCATAGGTTCCGTGTTGACACCGGGTTCCTCGTCAGCATCGTGGATGGCTACGTCAGGCATGTCCACATCATCATCGTTTCCCTACAGAACATTCACACCAACCTCGCCATGCATAGTCCATATCGTATAGTTTGGCATGAACCCTCGGGCAATCAACTACGATAGTATAGACTCAATTTGACAAAAGTTCCTATGATTCTTGCAATCTTTGCATGGGCAGAAGACAGGGTTCCTATTCCTAGCATGGGCTTTGGCATCGGTGATAAACTGGCTGACGCCATACATGTACCGCTTGTCTGTTCGGGACAGATGCATCCACTCTCGATCCATCTCTGCACAAAAAAAATACTAAGACAGTAATTACAAAGAATTAATAAGAAATTGAGCTTCATGAACAACAATTGTAGCTCGAAAGTACCATTTTTGGAAAACATTATTGTACACTAATTATTGAAAAATTGAAATTGATAGCCCCGGCCCTGTAAATTGAAAATCGTAGTAAAAAACAATTATTGCACAATATTAAAGAATAATTATTCTTCTCTACTTCTAAGAACTAATTATAGCATCACATACTAACAGTGATGATCTTGACCACCATGGAATAATTAGCTAGGAATTTAAATGTGTTCATAGACACCAACCTTTTGGATGATGGATTCACCACAATTTGAGCCTTGCACAAATGTCAAATTGGAAAAGTGCTCTCTAGAATGGAGAAAAAACTAGAATGAGAATCAAGCAATGTAGCCATCAAAATAAAGCTAATTAAGCAACAAAATCAAAGGAGTGGATGTTTGTTACTAACCTTAAAGCAAAAAAGATCAAGCCATTCTTCAAAATCCAAGCACTAGCTTCATGGTGAAGAGCTGCCGCAACAATGGAGGGAAGGGTCCAAACGTGCGCCTCTGTTCTCGAGATGGAAGAGAAGAGGAAGGAGAGGACGGCTGCAGCCTTTTTGTGTTGTAGGCTTATCACCGTCGGTTCTTGGCTAGAACCGACGGTGATAGAGCCCAATCACTGTTGGCTCTTGGCTTAAACCGGCAGTGATGAGTGGCCGTCAAAACACTGCCGGTTCAAGCCACAAACCGGCAGTGATGTGGTCCTTCACTGCCGGTTTTAGCCCAGCCCCAATCATTTTTTTATTTTCAAGCTCATAACCGGCAGTGAAGGTACATCACTGCCGGTTCTCACAAATCCGGCAGTGATGATGCCGGTAGTGATGTGCAAATCTAGCGTAGTGGACAGAGGATGGAGCTGCAGATGTTTGAATATATGAGGGGTGTTTACGCTGCAATCGGTTAACCTCCGCCACCGATGCCAGTCCCTCCTCCTCAACCTGCTCTAAACACTGTTTCAGGTACTGTGAGTCGCTTTACAACCTTATAATCACTGTTTCTAGTTTATGCAGAATCAATCTTACAAGGATGCCCAGACACTAGAACTTAGTGACTAATGCTATATGTTTGTTACCAACTAGTACTTAAGCAATCATACTAGAGCACAATGCAATTGAGAAGATATTCATGATAATTAAAGGTTATACTAGTTAGGCAGCAGAGAGACCATACGTGTTGTTCAATCTTGACTCACACATGCAATCTCTTCTCCTTTGTGCAGCATCAATTGGCGGCATCGAATGAGCCTCATGATCCAGCGTGGTCGCAGTGGAACTCGTAGCCTAAGTGATTTTATTTGCATTTGCATTTCCTGAGAACTTGTGACTATTTGTGGTTGTGAATGAATCTACTTGTGATTCTGAAGTTTATTTGCATTTATTTGCTATCGATATATCTATATGAACTGCATGCGATGCTTATTGTGAACTATATGTGATGCATGTAATGTTTATTTGAGTGACGTACGTTATACGTAACCGAACCATAAAAATAGGAAATATATGGTCACTTTGCCGAGTGTTACACTCGACAAAGAGTCCTTTTACCGAGTGCCAGAGTTAAAACACTCGGCAAAGTGGACACGTGGCAAAATTCTGTGCATTCTAGGACTAAAATTGCTTATTTGTCGAGTGTCGGCGCTATGACACTCGGCAGAGAAGCCAAAATTCTGTGCATTCTGGGACGTGTTTGCCGAGTGCCTGCAAAGGACGAAGATTTGCCGAGTGCCTGAACTTTGACACACGGTAAAGGAAGAAGATTTGTCGAGTGCCTATAATTTGACACACGGCAAAGGAAGACGATTTGCCGAGTGCCTGAACTTTGACACACGGCAAAGGAAGAATCTTTGCCAAGTGCCTGAACGTTGACACTCGACAAACGCGCCGGGACCGTCTGCACTCCGTCACGTTACTTTTTTTGCCGAGCGTCGGTTTTAGCTCTCGGCAAATTCTTTGCCGAGTGCCCAATAGAAAACACTCGGTAAAGAGCCATTTGCCGGCACTGTAGATGTCGTGTGCACATTGCCGAGTGTTTTTTTGGGCCTGTTTTCGGTAGTGATGGCACTACACGAGTTACTACTTTTGTGTACCACCAGTAAAAATAATAGGTAGCATTAGTGAAAGTCATTTTTATTTTAGTGATTTAAAATCATAAATAATGTTTTTTCATGAAGACATTAAATAATTAAGCATTTTTATACCTTCGGACCACCATCCCTTCGTCCTTAACTTTGTGTCCTGAGATTGAGGGCATAACAAGTTAACCCTAACTTCGATTTAGTTCCCGCAAATTCTGCGCTAAAAAGTCCCCGGCGTAAGTTTTTACATAGCGAGGGTGCTCGTGCCAAGGCCAGCACTTGCAGGGGATGCCCAGGCGAAGGTGTGGAAAGGTGACCTGGATGTCCTCGATTGATCCAAATACCTTTGCTAGGAGACCTATTGACCAGTCGTTGCTGCGGTCGAGTTCGACATGGTAGGGAATGGTTGAGTCCAGGGATATCAAGGACTACAAATGCCCCTAAATCTGCTTGAAATATGTCTTAAGGGATATGAGAATTATGTAATATGCAAAGTGGCATCTATATCCCCTATAAATATGGCGTCCTGCAATAGTAGGAACACTAATTGTTTCCTTGCCGTTTACATTCCATTGATATGGGTCGCTGTTGAAGGACCTTCGGTCCTCGAGACAAGGTTTCAGGCGTAGTTAGTATCCCTTACAGAATGTATGGCAGATCCTAACCGAAAGGGATCGGATTACAGACATTGGTGCCCTCTCGTCTTGAGGTTGATTGCAGTACTTATAGACATTGGTTCCCTCTTGTCTTTATCTATCTGGCTCTTTTAGGTCGCACTTAGAGGCTTAGACTATGAAGAGGGTTATAGTGACATGGCTACGATATGATAAAATGTGCCCCTTTGCGCACAGGACTTAGAAGCTATATATTGACCACCTGCTTGGAGGATGTGTTTACAATTTGGTGACCTAGTTCCACTCCCTAGTTTTTGGTATACAAGCTTTCGCACCAATGACCATGGATGGTGCTTTCATTGTTTAGTTGATTGATGGTCGCAAGCTCGTAACCAAATCTCTTACGAAGGGACTTGACATTGTTGTTGTATTGGTCATTTAGAGCTTCTGGAAGGAGTAGAACAACCGAGACTTCCATGACACCACTATGCCGCCAATTGCCCTCTCACAGAGTATCATGGAGGAGGCGCCTGCTTGGGCTCTGCTGCCTTCAAGAACCTCGTTTCGCTCTTCTGGAGTGGTGGATCCCTTAGTATCCACCTGTCATTTTTTTCATTTTTTCTTTTTCTGGTCAGGCCATCCGTCCTGTCTTTTCAGTTGTTTTTTTTGTTATAGTCGCTTTCTAGTTTTTAAGCTTTGGACCAGGCAAAATGACACACCACAGCCATTGTACAACAAAATATGTGTATCAATAGTTTTGAATTATAGGCACCGGTGGCCATAGAATTTTGGAGATGGGTATTCAAAATATGAAGGAAATGAATGGTTAAAGTATAATTTGAAAATTTGTGCTATATCAAATTGTGCCTTATAAACTAGACTAGAAGGAGTATTTAGTATGTATAGTACCACATATTGGCATATCAGTAAATGTTTGGGTCTATTTAACCTAATATTTTTTGTTAAACTAGTGTGCAATGCCTTATATTAGCCCTGTCAAAACTCGAATCCAATTGATTCATAGTTGATGGCTTGGTGATGTAGTCGATCAAAGTATAGAGCTACTCCTGCTCGTTGTTTTGTCCTCATTGTTGTATCGGCCTCTAGCCATCCACCTTAGTAGGTGTGAGTGTGTGACGGTACCCCTATCCCGTGTCCGCTTTCCTAGCTGTGGGCCACCCCAAGAGCTAGCCATAGGTGCATGGTGCGACTGTTGGTTGGTCATCCTAGGCCAAGCCAAGTGAAGAGCAGATACCTTCTATAGCCTCAAAGGCTGAAGTAGTGGTGACCATCTGTCGTTCACCTTATCGTAGTGCTATTGGCCCGATATCGCTTTCTCAGACCTAGGCTTTGGATTTTGGAACTTTTTTTTTTGGAAGAGAGAAGAGGTGAAACACCGAGTGGACGAGAGTCATGCACCAAGAGGACCGGAGTCGCACGCTGAGCGACAGGGAGTTGGAAAAAGGTGCCTACCTGGGCTCATGCTACCTTCAAGAACCTCGGGTCGCTCTTCTGGCACTGTGGATCCCTTAGTCCCCACCTTTCATTTTTTTTTGTTCTTTTTCTGGTTGGGACATTTGTCCGGTCTTTTCAGTTATTTTTTTGTTGTAGTCGCTTTCTTGTTCTTAATGTTTAAAAAAATGAATTTTCATTCTGAGATACCAAAAATGATCCTTCGTATACCTTTTAAGTTATAATCAGTGATACCTCTTGTCCATCTCAAAGAACAACGGCAAAAGAGAAAGGAAACTTAGTGTCTTATTCGGTTGCAAAGTTTTTAAGCTTTGGATCAGGCAAAATGACACACCACAACCATTGTACAACAATATATGTATATCAATAGTAATAGCTACTTCATTCTTTTTGAAATATTGGCAGCGACGACCTTAGAATTTTGGAGTAGGGTATTCAAAATATGAAGTAAATGAATGGTTAATGTGTAATTTGAAAAATTGTGCTATATCAAATTGTGCCTTATAAACTAGACTAGAGGAAGTATTTAGTATGTATAGTACCACATTTGACATATCAGTAAATGTTTGGGCCTATTTAGCCTAATATTTTTGTGTTCAACTAGTGTGCAATGCCTTATATTGGCCCTGTCAAAACTCAAATCCAATTGATTCATAGTTGGTGGCTTAGTGTTGCAGTCGATCAAAGTATAGACCTACTCCTGCTCGTTGTTTTGGCCTCCTTGGCGTCGCATTGTCGCGGCGGCCTCTAGCCACCAACCTTAGAAGGTGTGACAGTACCCCTATCCCCTGTCTGCTTTCCTAGCTGTGGGCCACCCCAGGCGCTGGTCGTAGGTGCACGGCGCGACTGCTGGTTGGTCGTCCTAGGCCAAGCCTAGCGAAGAGCGGATACCGTCTATAGCCTCAAAGGCTAAAGTAGTGGTGACCATTTGTTGTTCGTCTCATTGTAGTGCTATTAGCCCGCTATCGCTTTCTCGGACCTAGAGTTTGGATTTTGGAACATTTTTTTTTTGGAAGAGAGAAGAGGTGAAACACCGAGTGGATGAGAGTCATGCACCGAGCGGACCGGAGTCACACGTTGAGCGACAGGGAGTTGGAGAAAATTGGGTCGTTGTGCATTGTTGGGCCGAAGGGAATGGAGAGTACTATTGTTTTTTGCTTCATTCATGAATACCTTGTTATTTTAACTCTATTCTTGTTTCTTCTAATACGCATGCATGTATAATTTTTCAAATTACACATTAACCATTTTCATGTACACGCCAGACGCCACTGAACTTTCACCCGGATTACTATGTGCTGCAAAGAGAAGACAGGGCTTCAGCCTGTCGAAAAATCTCTCAACCGTTTTCTACTTCTACATTTTGAATACGAAAACGAAAGCGGTAAAGCCGGACACGAAAACGAACACGAACTTACGGAATATCAAAACTTTCGAAAACAAACTAATTCGAGCGGAATTATGTCGAACACGGTCGGTATACAAAAAATCAATACGGAATATTGACCCATAGGACCAAGTGCATAATAATTAACAAGTACATAATAATTAACAAGTCCTACAACTTTCTTAAAAAGTATCTCCATTTGAAACGACGTAAGGAAGATATGATTTTTTAAGGCAACAAGCGCGTGTACGCGATTAATATATTGCTAACTTTGTTTAATTTTTTTGAAAATCTTCAAGACATCAAATGAAAAAACTAAGAACTAGAAAGTTGTAGATCTCGTTATGAGCTACAATTTTCATATAAAAATTATCTTCATCCGAGATCGTATGAAAAAGATATAATTTTTCTAAGGTTAGACTTGTAGTGGGCCAACTTTGGTTTAAACCGAATTTCGAAACCGAATTTCGAATTCGGGATATTCCGAATTAAAAGTAGAAAAGTAGAAATCGGTCGAACAAAGCCTAAACCGAATTCGATCCGATTTCGAATTTGGTGTTCCGAATTTCGAATTCGAATTTAGTATTCCGTATTTTGTCCGAAAATACGAATTCGCTCAGGTCAAATGTAGAAAACGATGCGGTTCGGTTCGGGATATTTCCTTTCCGTTTCCATCTTTACCTTCAGGTGAGCTGAGCATCCCTATCCATTGACCGTACGTTTATTTAGGTGGTGTGAGTAAAGTTTAGGATGTCACCTCGGGGTGTTACGTAGAAGTGTTTGATAGTAATAATAAAACAAATTGTAGAAGTCCTCAGTAATCCGCGAGACAAATTTATTAAGCCTAATTAATTTGTCATTAGCATATATTACTGTAGCACCACATTGTCCAATCATGGACTAATTAGGCTTAAAAATTAGTCACAATTTATACAATTAGTTATTTTTAATCTATATTTAATACTCCGTGCATATATCAAATATCCGATATGACAGAGAGTAAACTTTAGGGGAACTAAACAAGACATTAATTGATGATGTCGCAGATGGTTAATATGAAGTCGGTAAGAATTCAGAAGTTGTGCACCCAATTAAAATAGGTAGCCCCGTGCTGATTGCACTCACTGGACAGTCCGGTGCATTGCACCTGACGCCGGACGGTCCGCTGTAGCCACCCGAGTTCGAGTTGGATTCCATTATTTTTTATTTGTCATTCATCAGTTTTTATGTATTCAGACTCTACCGCGATCGAGGACATCCGATCCAATCGATAAAAAGTACATCTTTTATCTTTTCTGCCTTTTTATTTCTCTTTTTTCCTACCTATTCCCTCCCAGAATGCTAAATTTTTTAAGATTTTCCGTCACATCGAATCTTTGAACATATACATGAAGTATTAAATATAAATAAAAAATAAAACTAATTACACAGTTTAGACGAAATCCACGAGACGAATCTTTTAAGCCTAATTAGACTATGATTGGACACTAATTGCCAACTAACAACAAAAACTGCTACAGTATCATTTTGCTAAATTTTTCGGCATCTAAACAGGCCCCTAATATCATCTAAACTCTAGATGTTCTTCCTTTGCCGACACTAAGGCAATCCCGGCGGTTTCCTTCTCGGACCGGTATTCAAAAGTCTTCCGGGAAAATCAAAGAACTGGACAGTCCACAACTGGATTCAGGTTCTTTGCCGAGTGCCTGAGGCACTCGGTAAAGCCTTTGTCGAGTGCGGCACTCGGCAAAGAACACACGGCAAAAAATTAATCGGCAAAGCCTTCTTTACCGAGTGTCTTTTATCTGGCACTCGGCAAAGGCTTTGCTGAGTGCCCCGGGGACACTCGGCAGAGAAAAGCGACCGTCACTGCGCCGGTCCCGTTGACGGTCACTTTGCCGAGTGCCAACCCTGCAGGCACTTGGCAAAGATTTTTTTAATGTTTTTTTAAAAAAAATTCTTTGCCGAGTGCCAACCCGTGAGGCACTCGGCAAAGATTTTTATTTTTTTTAAAAAAAAATCTTTGCCGAGTACCAACCCGAAAGGCACTCGGCAAAGAGCTTTTATTTTTTTTGAAAAATTTCTTTGCCGAGTGCCAACCCGTCAGGCACTCGGCAAAGATTTTTTATTTTTTTTAAAAAATTTCTTTGCCGAGTGCCAACCTGAAAGGCACTCGGCAAAGAGCTTTAATTTTTTTTTGAAAATTTTCTTTGCCGAGTGCCAACCCTACATGCACTCAGCAAAGTGTTTTTATTTTTTTTAAAAAAATTGCCGAGTGCCAGCCATCGTCAACTCGGCAAACGTTTTTCATTTTTTTTAAAATTTCTTTGCCGAGTGTCAACCTGGAAGGCACTCGGCAAAGATTTTTTTATTTTTTTTAAAAAATTTCTTTGCCGAGTGCCCTATGGATGGCACTCGGCAAAGTTTTGAATTTTTTTTTAATAAAATTCTTTGCCGAGTGCCCTATGGCCGGCACTCGGCAAAGTTTAATTTTTTTTTTAATTTCTTTGCCGAGTGTTATGGTCACAGCACTCGGCAAAGCTAGAAAATCTGTTTTCTGGTCGTCCATTTTTTCAGCTTTGCCGAGTGCTGTGACCATTGCACTCGGCAAAGGGGTCCTTTGCCGAGTGCAACACTCGGCAAAGTGACCCAAAACGGTAATTTTTTTTATATTCCATCATGACAAATACATTCATACAAACATATATCACATATATATCTCATCCATCACATATATATCTCATCCATCCACACATCCATCTGCTCATATCACATTCATCACAATATATAATAATAAGTGCTCAAGTCCATCCAAATGAGTCCACAAGTCTAGCAAAGTCCACAAGTGCATCACAAGTATATCACAAGTCCATCACCAAGTGAACAACAAATGTAAAAAATATAACATGCACTCATCTTGGCCACTGCAACTGTGGTGAAGGCCCAGATGCATCATTCGGAGGTGCATGAGGTGGATTATTCGAACCACCATCAGATGGAGACTGCACAGAGGAGAAAAGATTGCATGTGAGACAAGATTATTTTGATAGCTAATCTAGGACGATAGAGGCCATACAAGCAAAGCACAAGCGAAAGTAAAAAAACTTTGATACTCACAGGAGTAGCTGCAGCTGCAGGACGTGGAGGCGAAGGTGGAACCAACAGCCTAGGTGGCAGAGACAAGCCCATACGTTGCCCAAGCTCTTGTAGAAAATCCGTAATGTCCATTAGCCTCTGCGCCTGGGCTTGCCGCTCGGCCTGCTCGGCCTCCAGCTAGGCCCCCAGCTCCTAACGTTCCTTCATTTCTTGTTCCAGCCGGGCCTGCAATATTTCACTCCAATGTTTCAGTAATGCAAAGCTAATTAAGGTGTGTAAAGATCAATGTATGACGAGTAAAACAGCAATAACCTTAAGTGCGTCGACCCAGTGCTGTGCAGTGGTCGGCCGTGTGCGAATGACCGGGCTCTCACTCGTGCTCCGTGCTCGGATCTGGGAGAGAGAGGGAGTAGAGGCCATGTCGATGACGCCGTCGCCAAGCCAGAACCGCCCATGCTTCTTGCCTTGCCCCGTCCTCATGACGGCCTCTCCATCGAAGTCCTGGGTGCTCGGATCGTGGTCTGATCCATGGAGCGACCTCGCCACCTCAGTGTACTCACTAATGCGGGAGTGGACGCTCGGGTTCGTATATGCCTCGGGCAGGCCATACACCATGCCTAGAAGTCCGAGCAAGCCTGGCCACTATGTGACGCCGACTGCGAGAAAGACAACACGATGATTAGAAATCAGGCAGAACTGAGCGTGACAATAGATAAATCAATTTGCGTACCCATGCTTGTTTGTATCCGGCGAGGTTGCGGCTGCCTTGATGGTGTGCTGGACCTTGCATCAGCAAACGACGGTCCCAGGCATCCCTGTGCATCTTGAGGTACTCCTCCGTGAACCACCTCTCCACCATCATCGCCCAGCACTCGGGATACGCTTGGCACCACCAGGGAATCATCTACACGTCATCAAGTATTGGACATATAAGAAGATCAAATTAAACCAACTTAATCTCAAAACGAATCAATATTGATGTTCTTCATTTACCTCAAGGTACTGCTCCCGGGTTAGCTGCATCTCTCTTGCGTCTTTCTTGGTTTTCCTCTCTCCAAGCTTCGACCCGTAGTAGGTTACGATGGCCTGGATGCGCACCTCGTGATGCATGTCGGTGACGAGTTTTTTACAGGCTTTGGTAGTCGCCTACTCCGCCCTGGCCTCAAATCCCTCCTCGCATCTGTAATAAGTCTGAATACAAAAGCGATGTATCTATTCATTATTTCAAGAAAAGTCCAATGAATATGACGTATTGAGCAATGTTGTGCGAGGGAGACTTACCCAAAACTCTGCCTTCACCCACGCCGCCTTGTTGGGGTACTCCGCATCGGAGGCGACGACGTAGTGGTCAAACGAGTAGGCCGGCTCCATCTTCGATGCGTATGTGACAATGCCGGGGAAGTGTTGCCTACATAGAAGACCCAAGATGCCGTTGACTAGCCATGCGCTACCACCCGACACAACCACCCAGTTCCTGCACAAGTGATTAAGAAAAATTATTAGTTTTTTTCATCATATCATATGAAGTAGTGGTGATAACATATACAGTTACTTACTTTTGTCCTTCGGGGTGAATCACTGGGCGTTGGTGAGGAAGCGGAACCTGTGGGAGGCTCACGGGACCTCGCAAGTAGACACTCGAAGAGGAGTTGGAGGAAGTGAAACCCGTGCCTACCGCCTCCCCCCCCTCCTCCTCCTCCTCCTCCTCCTCCGTCTGCCGAACTAGCTCCTCGTCTGACTCGTCCACGGGCGCCACCTCCTCCTGCGGCTGGCGGTCCTCCTCACGTGGCGTGGGAGGAGACAGCCCCCTCCTGTGGCTAGCGGTCCTCCTCCTCCTCCTGTTCGATCCCTCTGCCGCCCCCTCCTGTAGCCGGCGTGGTCTTTGGTAAATCGAGTTCACGGACCTATGACGGCCGCCTGCCATCTTTGTTTAATCACCTACAATAAAAAAGAAAAACAAGACGTAATTAGAAATAGGTGCAAAAATAAACAAAACATAATTACAAAAAACATAGTAATACATGTATTAGAAATATATGCAAAAATGAACAAAACATAATTACAAAAAACATAGTATTACATGTATTAGAAATAATCTTCATGATTGAGATTAGCTGGATCATAGGTCTCGTCATCACTATCAACATTGTCCAACTCATCAACACTATCTGAAGGAGGAATATTGTCTTCATTGTCATTGCCCAAATGTAATCGCTCAAGCATTTGTATGTCCTTTAGATTTTGCACCTCGTCTCCAGCGTCCTCGTCATCATCCCTTTCATTGTCTATTTCTATTCCTATCTCTTCGGTTAAGTCTATGTCAAACCTCCCTTATGGCCCCTCTTCTTGATAGAACTCTCCATCATATGTGTTTGGGTTGAAGTTGTAATCTTCATCGTTTGGGACAGGTAGTTTACTGTGTGCCGATACCTTGTGCACAATAGACCAACCCTTAAGATGCTCGGTGTCTTTGCACGCGTATGACGTATAATAAACCTGGACGGCCTGTTGAGCCACAATGTAGACATATTTTCCTGGATAGACGGAATCTTGTCGAATCTTGACTAGCCCAAGCTTAGGGGTCCATCTCGTTACACTAGGATGAAACCAGTGGCATTTGAATATGACAGGAGTAAGAGGTTTGGAACCATAAAATGATAGTTCATAGATTTCTTCAATTCTTCCATAATAGTCGAGTCCATCAGAGCCGGGCGTAACAACTCCGTTGTTTGTGGTTTGTCGATTGGGCCGACTCTGCTCGTAGCTTGCTGTGTGAAAACGATATCCATTCACGTCATAACCGGTAAATGACTTGACCCTAACGGCACAGCCGTTTGCAACCTGTCTCAACTCATCACTTATAGGCGCATCAGTTTGGGCTTTCTGTTTGAACCAACAAATGAAATCGGGGCTCCCTGGTCCCGCACCCCATGAAAGAAGGGTATCATTTTCTTGTACGGTAGGTTGCCTTGATCCATGCCAGGATTGATGAAGAAATTCCCTGTACCAACGAGAAACAAGGGGGTTGGACGAAGAAACAAGGACATACGGCGAAATGAAACAAGTTCGTTCAGAACTTACCCAATGAACGGTTGCACCTCGACAAGGTTGGTCAACACATATAGCATGATACTGCGCCACTCTTCATTTTTCAATTGCTTAGTTGTCGATGCACTTGCGCTTCCGAGTTGCCCTTGGAAAAGGCTGAGGTTCGATTCATTTTCGCCAGCATTGTAACGAGGGGGTGGATTATAAACGTTAGGAAGTTTCTCAGTGTAGTATTTCTCTATGAAGTTCGACACCTCCTCTAGAATGTATGCCTCTGTAATGGAAGCCTCAATTCTGGCTTTATTTCTACATTTTTTGCGAAGAGTCTTCAGACATCTCTCGATTGGATAGCACCAACGGTTCTGCACGGGCCCCCCCATCCGTGCCTCATATGGGAGGTGCACAATCAAATGCTACATCGACAAGAAGCAGGCGGGTGGAAAGATCTCCAACTTACAGAGCAACACAGGTGCCGCTTTTTTCAAGTCATCAATGATGGTCCGAGAGAGCTCCTTGGTACAAAGCTGGCGGAATAAGTAGCTCAACTCTGCCAGCACTTGCCAGACATGCTCTGGGACATAGCCTTGAACCATTGTTGGAAGAAGCCGCTCAATCCATATGTGGTAGTCATGACTCTTCATCCCGTTGACTCGTAGAGTGCCTAAGTTAACTCCCCTCTTTAGATTCGCTGCATACGCATCAGGGAACATTAGCTTCTTGATCCATTCAAGTACTTCCCTCCTTTGGTCCTTTTTCAAGACGAAATCGGCCTTAGGCCTTCTCTAGGTCTTGCCACGACTAGGAGGTTGCATCTCTTGATTTGGTCTATCGCACAACGTTGCCAGGTCTACTCTAGCCTTTGGGTTGTCCTTAGACTTTTCAGTGTCCATGAGTGTTGCCCAAAGTGCCTTGGCGACATTCTTTTCAGTGTGCATTACATCAATGTTATGTGGTAGAAGAAGGTCATCGAAATAGGGGAGCCTTGTCACGCCCGAGATATGAGTCCACATATGCTGCTCACCATATCCCACAAAACCACCTTCTTCATTGGGCACGAGAGCACCTTTCTGAGCATGAACCTCAGCACCAGTCATCATCCGTGGTGCAGGGTTTGTCACTTTGACACATTTCGTAAAGTTCTTGATGTCTTGTCTGAATGGATGGTCAAAAGGTAGGAATTGACGATGTCTGTCGAACGATGAATACTTGCCACATGTGATATCAGATCTCACATGTAGAGATGTCCTGGTTTGTAAGCATCATACGTGACAATGTCCACGAAATCTTCTGAAATTTTTATCATAGCCTCCACATATGATATCACGACATCTCAATAAGTTTCATGATTTTCGAACTTCGTTTGCTTTTTATAGAATTTAAAAACACTTCACACACAATTTCGCGGACATGGTTCGTGAATAAGATGTCCGAAATTTTGGGTCCGTTCCTGGATATGGCCTCTCACAACACTCACTAACATGACTATCAATTTTCGAAACATTAAACTCCATTATTCGTACCACGTGCAGTTTAAATTTCTATTTTTCGGAAAAATTCAAGTAAACGAAATAAAGTAACTAAATATATCAAAAAGGCACAAAAAAATCCCCAAATTGTAACTAGGAGTTCCTGGTGCTTTAAAAGGGCTGCACAAAAAAATTTGAGGCCAAAAACAAAAAACAAAAAAAACTTTGCCGAGTGTCGGGGCATGGCACTCGGCAAAGGGTGTCTTTGCCGAGTGCCAGGCATAAGGCACTCGGCAAAGAGTGTTTTAAATTTTTTTAAAAAAAATTCCTCTTTGCCGAGTGCATCCATAGGAGCACTCGGCAAAGAAATTATAAAAAAAATAAATCTTTGCCGAGTGTCGTGCCGTGCTAGGGGCACTCGGCAAAGTATTTTTCTAAAAAAATTCTTTGTCGAGCGCCAGATCTGAGACACTCGGCAAAGAAATTTTTTTAAAAAAAAATAAATCTTTGCCGAGTGCCAGATCTGGGCACTCGGCAAAGAAATTTTTAAAAAAATCAAATCTTTGTCGAGTGCCTAACAGCAGGCATTCGGCAAAGAAGGTCATGACCGAACGCCGTTTCGCGGGCAGCCTATGCCGAGTGTAGAGATTTTGCCGAGAGTCTGGCACTCGGCAAAGAAGTCCTTTGCCGAGTGCCCGTGTTTGCTGAATGCCCGGCACTCGGCAAAGAACTCTTTGCCGAGTGCAATTCTTTGCCGAGTGCCCGATTTTTGACACTCGGCAAAGTCTCTATTTCCTATAGTCGTCTGGTTGCAACGACCCCACTAGTAGAGAACAGACCTTTGATCCTCGGCTAAAATGGGCTCTAGTCCCGGCATTTTTTGCGCCCGGGACTAGAGATACCTTTAGTCCCGGTTGGTGGCTCCAACCGGGACTAAAGGTCCCTCCCAACGGCTACTACGCCAGACAGAGGTGGCAGGGACCTTTAGTCCCGGTTGGAGCCACCAACCGGGACTAAAGGTAGACTTTTACTCCCGGTTGGTGGCTCCAACCGGGACTAAAGGTCTCTGCCACCTCCGTCTGGCGCAGGAGCCGTTAGGAGGGACCTTTAGTCCCGGTTGGAGCCACCAACCGAGACTAAAGGTCCCCCCTTTATATATCGGTCGTCTCCTTCTTCCTCCTCGAGCCCGAGCTCAGCACATTTTGAAGCTCACTGCACTAGTGTTCTTGCTTCCTCCCTCCATTGTTCCTCCATCCATTCTTCGATTCCTCCATCGATTTCTTCTATTCCTCCGTCGATTCTTCAGTTGTAAAGGTTACAAATCTCATACTCTCATTTTTCACCATTGTCTTATCTCATTTTGTTCACTATATATATATGGTTCTTTATTGTGGTTTTTTTCATTTGTAAGCAATTTGAGCTCAAAATCACTTCAAGCTTGCATATTTACATGAAGGAAGGTTAAAGTAGCTATTAAAAACTAGTATTCACCGTTCATTTGTAGCATGCATAGCACACTTCATTGTTTAGAGATATAGAGAATTTTAGAGTTTTTTAATTTTATTTGTTTATAAAATGAGAAATTTATAGTGTATTAAAAAATGAGTATAGGGACTAGTGCCTCCGACTGGTATGACAGATGCAATGCAAGGCCGTGCAATAGAAAGCAAATCCGTTCTCTTTTGACGATACGCCCGAACAGCCGGGCCTGACAGATTTGGTGGTTGAACGGGTCTGTCGGCCGTCGCCGTGCGACTGTACGACAAAGAACGGCATCGATCGACCATAGTATTTTATTGTCTGGAGTCCGGTCTGGGGTGCAATGCAACGCAATGACAATTGACAATGCGTTGCTAGGTCAAAATATGGTCATTTCTATGGACTCCGCGACTAAACATTTTATTTTAACTTTTTATGAAATGGAAAACTTAGAAAATAGTTAGAAAATTATAGAAAATCCGTACTAGTTGAACTTGTGGACCGTGTTCAGCTCGGCGAGCATGTTCTCTGCCGAGCGGTAATGGACATCAAGGAGGAGCTTTGATTCTATGAGGGAGAGCGGCAACGGTCGTGGAAGACCGTGTTCCCTTCCTCGTAGAATCGGAGCTCTTCCTTGACCAAGTATGGTGCCGTCCGGTGGAGGAATGCTCGTCGAGATGATCACATAAGCAAGGTCCACTAGTACGGATGGTTATTTATTAAAACATGTTTTTGAGCTATAAATCCTGTTGGCCGTCTTCTTCCTCCCCGAGCCCGCCCGAGAGCTTAAGTTCAAATTTAAGCAGTGTTCTTGCTCTTTCTCCATTCATTCTTCGATTCCTCCATCGATTTCTTTGATTCCTCCGTCGATTCTTCGGTTCTAAAGGTTACCAACTTCATACTCTCATGTTTCATCATTGCCTTATCCCATTTTGTTCACTATATATATATATATATATATGGTTCTTTATTGTGGTTTTTTTCATTTGTAAGCAATTTGAGCTCAAAATCACTTCAAGCTTGCATTTTTACATGAAGGAAGGTTAAAGTAGCTAGTTGAACTAGCGGACCGTGTTCATTTCGGCGAGCATATTCTCTGCCGAGCGGTAACAGACATCAAGGAGGAGCTTTGATTCTACGAGGGAGAGCGGCAATGGTCGTGGAAGACCGTGTTCCCTTCCTCGTAGAATTGGAGCTCTTCCGTGGCCAAGTACGGTGCCGTTCGGTGGAGAAATGCTCGCCGAGATGATCACGTAAGCAAGGTCAACTAGTACTGATGGTTATTTATTCACACGTCCCGATATCATCGCAGTAGTCTGTCAATCACCGTACCCAAACGTAGTATATATAAATATAAACAATAATCGATTGTTATGTGTGTACACTCCCATTCTTCTGTTAATTTGCAAAAATATCATGTGAATTACTTACCTGCCGCAGTAAAAGACGAGAACACAATGACCATTAAAAATATCATTGTTTAGAGATATAGATAATTTTATAGTTTCTTAATTTTATTTGTTTATAAAATGAGAAATTTATAGTGTATTAAAAAATGAGTATAGAGAGTAGATGGCAACTGCTTCTGGGTCCTCAGCCTCTCATGGGTTTCCAAAGCGACTTAGGCTGGGCCTCCCTCTCATTCCATGCGGCAAGTGTCATGATGAGACGAAGATTGTGATGGAGTACCGAGTGAAGAAGTAGGGTCCCAACAAGGATCGTATCTTCTACAAGTGTCCGGATCGCAATGTGAGTTATTTTATCGTATTTAATGATTATGGTTAGTTTATACCTATTTTCATGATGGTTGTGATTAAAGTTCTAATTTTTTATTTTAATTTTAGTGGGATGGCAGTGGACGATGTTCAGGCTTCTACTGGGAGGAAGCGTATGTTGAACTCGTGCAAAAATATCTTGCACAACAGGCAGATACGGCGGCTAATGAGGCAGTGATTCAGTCGAAGAAGCCCAAAAATGTTGCACAATCGGGGGATCTGTCTGTTTTAGTTGAGATTGGTCGCGAAATCCTTGTGCTCCTGAAATGTATTTTAGCTTTAGTTCTTTTAGTGGTAGTTGGGATTGTCTACATTGTAGCGATGCTTTCATAAATTTGTACCTTTTGTGGTGGCACACATGTTGTATAAATAATTAATTATGATCTAGGTTTTAATATGGTATTTATGTCATGTAATGCAGATGAGCCAGCATTGGATATACAATGCTGATCGCCGCTCCCAAGAGTTCATTGACGGCGTGCATTCTTTGTTACGTGCGGCCGAGGCAAACAAACGCGACGGTTTCATGTGCTGCCCATGTGCCATATGTAAGAATACGGTGGAATATCCTTGCTCAAGGACTCTTCATTCACACTTGTTCAAGTCAGGTTTCATGCCAAACTATATTTATTGGACGAAGCATGGAGAAACTGGCGTTGTAATGAAAGAAGGTGAAGAAGAACAATGGGACGACAATGATATTATTCCCGATGGTGCGTGCTTCAATGATACTGCAATGGGAGAAGCTAAAGAAGAGGTAGCCACAGAAGATGAGCCTGCTGATGATCTTTGTCAGGTCATTCATGACGCACAAAGAGAATGTGAAAGTGAAAAGGAGAAGATCAAGTTCGAGCGGATGCTAGAAGATCACAACAAATTGTTGTACCCAACTTGTGATGCAGGGCAGAAAAAGTTGGGAACCATACTAGAATTGCTACAATGGAAGGCAAAGAATGGTATATCTGACAAGGGATTTGGAGAGTTACTAAAAATCCAAAAGAAGATGCTTCCGAAGGACAATAAATTGCCCGCCACTACCTATGAAGCAAAACAAGTTGTCTATCCTATGGGGCTAGAAATCGAGAAGATACATGCATGTCCTAATGACTGCATCCTATACCGTGGCAAAGAGTACGAGAAATTGGGTGCATGCCCGGTATGCCATGCATCACGGTATAAGATCAGGCGAGATGACCCTAGTGATATTGAGGGCGAACGTCCGCGGAAGAAAATCCCTACCAAGGTTATGTGGTATGCTCCTATAATACCACGCTTGAAACGTCTGTTCAGAAACAAAGAACATACAAAATTGTTGCGATGGCACAAAGAAGACCGTAAGGTAGACAATATGTTGAGACATCCTGCTGATGGGTCCTAGTGGGGAGCAATCGACAGAGAATTCCCGGAGTTTGCAAATGACACAAGAAACTTAAGGTTTGCTTTAAGTACAGATGATATCAATCCTTTTGGAGAGCATAACAGTAGTCATAGCACTTGGCCTGTTACTCTAAGTATCTATAACCTTCCTCCTTGGTTATGCATGAAGCGAAAGTTCATTATGATGCCTGTGCTCATCCAAGGCCCGAAGCAACCTGGCAATGACATCGATGTGTACCTAAGACCAATTATTGATGAACTTCTCATTTTGTGGAATAAAGAAGGTGTACGTGTGTGGGATGAGTACAAACAGGAACACTTTGATCTGCGAGCATTGTTGTTCGTAACAATCAATGATTGGCCTGCTCTAAGTAATCTTTCAGGACAGTCAAACAAGGGATATAATGCATGCACACACTGCTTCGGTGATATTAGAGGTGTATTCTTGAAAAAATGTCGAAAGGTCGTGTACCTTGGCCATCATCGATTTCTTCCTGCAAATCACCCCGTAAGAAAGAAAGGCAAGCATTTTAAAGGGAAGGCAGACCACCTGACCAAGCCTTGCAACTGAACCGGTGAGGATGTACTCGATATGGTCAATGATGTGAAAGTCGTCTTTGAAAAAGGACATGGCAGCCAACCTGTTCTGAACGACGCTAACGGTCACGCACCCATGTGGAAGAAGAAGTCCATATTTTGGGACCTACCCTATTGGCAAGTCCTAGAGGTCCACAGCTCAATCGATGTGATGCACCTGATGAAGAATCTTTGTGTGAACCTGCTAGGCTTCATGGGTGTGTATGGAAAGCCTAAGGACACATTTGAAGCACGATAGGACCTATGTTGTTTGAGAGAAAGAGACAACCTGCATCCAGAGAAGACAGATGATGGACGCCATTACTTACGTCCTGCCATCTACACTCTAAGCAAAGAGGAGAAAGAAATTATGTTTGAATGCTTAAACAACATCAAGGTACCATCTGGATTCTCCTCGAATATAAAGGGTATTATAAATGTGCCAGAGAAGAAATTCTATAACTTAAAGTCCCATGACTATCACATTCTCATGACGCAATTACTTCTAGTTGCATTAAGAGGAATTCTACCTCCAAATGTATGTCTAGCCACCGTGAAGCTATGTGCATTCCTCAATGCAATTTCTCAGAAGGCAATTGATCCAACTGATCTAGCTAAACTACAGAATGATGTGGTTCAATGTCTCGTCAGCTTTGAGTTGGTGTTCTCTCCTTCCTTCTTTGATATCATGACACACCTCCTAGTTCACCTAGTCAAGGAGATTTTCATTCTTGGTCCTATGTTCCTACACAACATGTTCCCCTTAGAGAGATTCATGGGAGTCCTGAAGAAATATGTTCATAACCGTGCTTGCCCAGAAGGAAGCATCGCCAAGGGCTATGGAACAGAAGAGGTCATTGAGTTCTATGTTGACTTTATTCCCGACCTTGACTCGATTGGTGTTCCTGAATCGAGACATGAGGGGAGACTAAGCGGAAAGGGGACACTAGGGAGGAAAACATATATTGGTATGGAGGATGATTATTTCAATAAAGCGCACTACACAGTTCTACAGAACTCTTCTTTGGTAGATTCGTATATTGAAACACACAAGGATCTCTTACGATCCGAGTTTCCAGGGAAGACTGAAGCTTGGATTACGTGTAAGCACATGGAAACTTTCGGCGGTTGGTTGCGAAAAAAATGTCAAGGTGATGAGAGCATCCATGAGCAACTGTATTTATTGGCTATGCAACCATCATGGCATATCGTAACATACAAAGGGTATGAGATAAATGGGAACATATTCTACACAGTAGCCCAAGATAAAAGGAGTACCAACCAAAATAGTGGTGTTCGCATAGATGCCATAGACCCGAATGGGAATAAGCAGACATATTATGGCCGCATAGATGAAATATGGGAACTAGAATATGCACCTACTTTGAAGATCCCATTGTTCAAGTGCTAATGGGTCAAGGTGACCGAAGGCGGGGTAACAGTAGACAACGAGTATGGAATGACAATAGTAGACCTTAGTAATATTGGGTACAAAGACGAACCATTTGTCCTTGCCAAGGATGTGAATCAGGTGTTCTATGTCAATGATATGTCTACCAAACCAAAAAGACAGAAAAATGATAATGACTCAACCAAAGAACCAAAGTGCCACATAGTTCTTTCAGGGAAAAGAGTCATCGTGGGAATTGAGGACAAGTCGGACATGTCAAAAGATTATGAAAAGTATGACCGAATTCCGCCCTTCAAAGTGAACAAAGACCCTAGCATCTTGGTAAATGATGAGGACACTCCATGGTTACGACGCGATCATAACCAAGGGACATACATAAAGAAGAAGTTCACTGCTGTGCCCACTTGATGATATAGTGATTTAATGTAGTGTGTGTTTGAGATATTATGTAATAATTATGAATTCAGATGTTTATTATGTCGTGTTTCAAATTAAATCAATGTTTGATTTGGTGGGATTTCTCTTTCGAAAAGTTAAATTAGGATATTGAGTGATGAAAAATTAAAATATTAACGTTAAAATGATGTGAAAACAAATTTCCTGTCCAAAACCAATAGTTTTAATAATTTTAATTAAACACTACATTTTTGCATTAACGAAATAATAAATATTAGTTACATTATGTTTTATAAGTATAACAAAAAATAAAAAAAGTTAGGTTATACATTTTTCCTATGTGCAATAAAGAAAAAGAAAATCCATATTTTTAACAAAATAATTTTATGTCTTTTATTTAATTTACTATGTATTTAACAAGAAAATCCATATTTCTATTAAAAAAATTTGCTCAAAACAGGCGGGAAACGAAACTGCAGGCCACCTTTACTCCCGGGTGGGAAGCCCACCCGGGAGTAAAGGTGGGCTGCAGTTTCGTGGCCCGCCAAAAAAAACCCTTTACTCCTGGTGCGTGTTACCAACCGGGAGTAAAGGTCCTGTTGGTAACACGCACCGGGAGTAAAGGGACCTTTACTCTCGGTTGGTAATACGCACCGGGAGTAAAGGACCTTTACTCCCAGCTGGTGGCTGGCACCGGGAGTAAATCTCCCTGGTATATAACCGTCGGTGCCTGGCGTAGATCGATCCCCTCCTCTTCTTCCTCGTCGAACACCGCCGCCCTCTTCTTCCTCGCACCGCCGCCGATTCGTCTTCCGTGACACCGGAGCCCGCGCCTCGCCTTGTGCGGCCCTCCACCGCCGATGACCTCGTGCGGCCCTCCACCGCGCACGCCCGTGGCCCTCCACCGCGCCCGCCCGAGGTGAGTTCATCTCTCGGCTTTTGTGGCAATGGCGCGCGGCTGTCATGGCCACTGGCCGGGTTCCAAAAACCAGTGAGAAGACAACGCTAGCAACAACAAGAGCAATCTTACCGTACCTTTCAAGCCTTTCAAGGTTCAAGCCTTCTGTTGGTAGCTAGGGAGCATGTAACCATGCCGTAGATATAAGGGTCGCTCGCCTGGGAGCCGTCACCCACATCCTGGTAACAGTAGGTGGCCTCTCGAAGCTACGGCGCGTGAATCATTTCCTTGATTGTTACTGGCGAACCTACTCCGGTGGCCCTTAATTGTTGTCTCCAGAAGTCACTGGCGAATCTTACGATGCCTTCCGGCGGAGCTCTAAGGCTCGGCCGTCGTGGACCGAGCGTGGGCTCGCCACAACTGTCACAGACCCTGCCCTGGACAGGGTACGAGGGTTCGAGGAGCAAGCGGAACTCCATCTTGTCGTAGCCATAGAGAGGATGCACAAGAGTGTCATCAGCGAGCACGCAACGCGTGTGGAGAGGATGCATAAGAGAGTCTCGTCGTCGTCAGCACACCGGCCCGCCTCACGTTGTCGTCGTCAGCACACCGGCCACCGCGCCGACACGTATATATACGTCATTTGTATTCATATGCATGTATATATACGTCGCGGAGCACCAGCCCACCGCCCTCGTTCGCCTATGTGTTTCTATGTATACGGCAGAGCACCGCCGCCCTCGTTCACCCATGTGTACAAACATATATACGGCGGAGTGGAGCACCGCCACTCTCGTCACACCGCCCTCTCTCGCGGCCTAGTCGATCAACATTCGTATTACGTGTCGGCATAAGATATATTGTAGTTAATAAAGTGACTATGTTTAGTTTAAGATATATGATGAATGACTACATGGTTCACATGGTACATAGGATCACAACATCACGCACCGACACCGCCCCGGCCCGCCTCACGTCGTCGTCGTCAGCACGCCGGCCCACCTCACGTTGTCATCGTCAGCACACCGGCCACCGCGCCGACATGTATATATACGTCATTTGTATTCATATGCATGTATATATACATTGCGGAGCACCGCCGCCCTCGTTCGCCCATGCGTTTCTATGTATACGGCGGAGCACCGCCGCCCTCGTTCACCCATGTGTACAAACATATATACGGTGGAGTGGAGCACCGCCACTCTTGTCACACCGCCCTCTCTCGTGGCCTAGTCGATCAACATTCGTATTATCGTTATCGTTAACGCTAAACAATCACACCAGGGCGAATTGCGTCGGTGACTAGGGCGAACCGCGTTGTTGATGTCACCGACGTGGTTCGCCCTAGTCACCGACGCAATTTGCCCTCAGCCGTTTATGTATAGCCCTAATTCACCCTAGTACCGACGTAGTTCGCCCTAGTGTAGCGAATTGCGTCCGTGACTGAGGGGCAAGATTTAATAATGCATATTGTTCATAGATTTTACGCATGTAAGCAAAGATTTGACATACTATATGTTGGTTTTGTTTTTTGAAGCTAGATGGCCAACCCGAGAAACATGGATGAGGAGGAGTTGATGATGAATTTGATCAACACTGGCACTCAAGTTGCCTGCGATGATGGTGCTAAAAATAACATGCAAGAGGATGCAGATGACGGGAGTCAGTACTTAGCTCTTGAACAAAATGAGCAACAACATATTGGCCAAGTATATATTTTTTATTATTAGCTATATATATTATCATATGTCTTATGTGTGCTCATGACATTAAAAATAATGTTTATGTTTTGTAGCCCTCTGGATCGACATCAACAACTACAACGAAGAGTAAAAATGTTCGAGGTCCCAAATAGCCATTGGAGGGCCGCTTCATCATCTCGGAGTTCAATGTGGATACAGGTGAACCGGGGGGCCAAATAAAATGAAATCCGTGCACCACTGTGGTTACCTTGTACGGGACTGGCTCCGGATCAGTACCCACGAATGGAAGAAGAAGACCAATGCTCCTCATATCAGTTTTGTCTCTGATCGTGACAAGACGTTAATTTGGAATGATGTCTTGGAACATTTCACGCTCCAAACAGATGGTTATGGTGATATAATAGATGGTGATGAATTGAAGGAGCGAGTTAGGGATTGGGCAATGAAGAAGATGGTCACCTAGTTTCAGACTTGGAAGAAACACCTATACACGACGTATGTCAAGAAGAACATAGCACCAGATTTTACTGTCCCAGGCCCGATCTCAAAGCAGAGGCCCTATTGGGATGAGTTTGTACAGTACAAGACGTCGGAAGAGGGTGTGAGTCGGGTGATAAAGAACCAACGTAATGCCCAACAGAAGACATACCACCATAACTTGGGATTAGGTGGCTACCCGACTGCCATGAAGAAGTGAAACAAAATGGAAGCAGACCTTCTTGCCAAGGGTATCACACCAGAATCACTCGAGTGGGGAGAGCGTGCAAAGAATTGGTTTTTCGCTCATGGGGAAACACTGGACCAGGAGACAGGGAAGTGCGTTTATGGCGCAAGACTGCAAGAAGCAGCAGAAAGATTGTTTTATGCTCAGAGAGCTACTGCTAGTGGTGCGTTCAGGCCCAACAGAGAGAAGGATGAACTGACATACGCCATCGGGACTATTGAACACGGTGGCCGAACTAGAGGCAAAGGAAGTGTCTCGTGGGAGCATGGATTCCCTCAGGACAGACCTTCCTATAGAAGCCGTCAGAGAAATAAGGAAGAAGAGGCACAGCGGCTCCAGAGGTTGGAGGAAGCGGTGCGTGAAGCATAGGAGCGGGAAAAAAACCTTGAAGCGAGAATGCAGGAGGAAATCAGAAGGCAAGTGCAAATAGCAGTGAGTGCAAGCAAGCAGACATCAGAGCCAGGAATCAACATTAGCCAATCTGTTCAGTTGAAAAGCAGCTGCGCTTCCACAGAGATACCAAATCAAGGGGACACAGGACTGCGCTTCCCTATGGATGACGTCACTGAACCTTTTACATCGTGTGAGCTACACATTTCGAAGGGGAATTCCACAATCAAGGTGGCTATTGGTCTTGTTAATCCTATCGACCGAACCAAGACACCAAGGATTCATGGGAATATAATCCAAGAAGGATATGCTACCATCTCGGTAGATAAAGCTGAAAAAGGTTTTAGTGATTTGCCTCTTGACATTCCTGGAGGTGATGGCGAGAAGACTCTAGGAGAAGCAGAGAAGACATTCATTCTATGGCGCAAGCACTACATCATCATTCCCGGGATGTCGCCTCCACCTCCTCCTGAACTGCCTCACCATAGGTGCGGATGAAAATACTACATCATTAATTTATATTGGCTTAAATAATTAACAATCTGCTCATAATAATATGTCATTCCTTTTTTTTGTAGCAGATCCTCCCCCAACCTAAATCCAATTGTTCAATCGCCAGATCATCATAGTGCTCTGTACGATGACAATGTGTTGGAAGGCGAGGCTGCATCCACACCATCTCCAAGGAGGTCTCCAATGCCGCAGCCGCCACCTCCAAGGAGGTCTCCAACGCCGCTGCCACCACCTCCAAGGAGGTCTCCAACGCCTCCCCCGCCCCCGCCTACCAAGAAGCCAAGTACTAGCAAGAGGCCAGCCCCGCAAACGAAGAACCAGTCCCCATCGGCAAAGAAAGCCACCGTGAAACTAAGGGCTATTCCCAAAATAATATCTGAACAGAAGGAAGAAGTAACTGATGCATATAAAAAAGATATATCCAGATTCTATGACAAAAAGAATCAAGAAGCAAGGAGAAACCCAGAGAAACCGTACTTCTTCGTAGCTCCAGATATTCTAAGAAAAAAGGTGGCTTCTTACCAGCAACAACAGCGGGAATCTCGTAAGCCGTCCAAATCAACGTTAACGGACTATGACCGCACTCTCACCAAGTCAATTGAGGCGGCACAGAAAAAGAAGCGGGTAGGGAAAGGAGTTGCATAACTCGGACAACAATCGCACCAATCAGTCCCCCCCGCTAGTTGTTGGTAATGAATATGGTTCGAATTTAGGATTAATGCATCAGGCAAACATACCTCCGGATGTCAATTTGGATCACCTTGGTGAATTTATTGATGAGACTGGTCTCGACCTTTACCAAATGTTTGGTGATGGAAACATTGAGAGTGCGGCGGAGGTTGATATTTGGAAGAAAAAATTTATACTAGGCCAGAGTCTATACAACCCTCAAGCCTTATGTGATCTAGGGACGCAAATGTACCTGCTAAACAAGTGGTACATGCATGCGTCTACTAGTGGAGACTTCTGCGTTGGTGTCAGAATTAGAGACGAACATTGGTTCCGTGGCGATGATGTTATGTATGTTGACTTTGCAGAATTTCATCAACTATGCCACCTGACCTCTCTGGACAAAGTTATCATTAGCTGCTATTGCCTGTAAGTAATAATTCTTTCGATCTATTATTAAACTCATCATATGTGTGTATATGTATATAAATTATCCTAACAAGTACTATATATATGCAGATTTACAATGACAGAGCTCAGAAAGGAAGGCTGCAATGAAATTGGTTTTGTTGATCCCCATATAGTATTCAAAGACCCAGTTACTCCAAAGACTAATTGGAAGTATGAGTCAGAGAGTAACCTCATGAACTTCTTAGTGAACCAACGCTACAAGAAGGATATACTCTTTCCCTACAACTTCAAGTGAGTGTTAATAATGTCGATCATCCTTAATGGCTCATATGTTGATTCTAGTTAATTAATGAGTGTTATGCGTTATATCCTATAAACACATGCCGCAATCACTGGATATTGATGGACATCGATCTGGTGAAAAGTCACTTGATAATCTATGACTCGATGAGAAAACCACAACAAGGCTACCAAGATATGATAGATATTATCCAGAGGTAATTTCGGTATCTCTAACAACTATATATACACATAAACATGATGATTAACTATATCTGATGACGTGGCAAATTTTTTATTGGGCAGTGTTTGGAAAACCTTTATTGAGAAGCAACACATGGGAAAATGCAAAGCGCCACTGAATGTAATCCCTTTGAAAGTAAGTCCCCTGAATCGCATCATCTTTATTAATTAAACATATAGCTTTCACCGGATCACCAGATTAGATGACAAATCTTTTTCTCATAAAGTGGTGTCTGAGGCAGGAACAGGGAAACAACTACTGTGGTTACTATGTTTGCAAGTTTATCAAGGTGGTCTCCCAAAGAACTCCTACAGAGAGACTCAAAGTACATTAAAAATACACTATATATTCATTTAATTATTATTATTGATTGTGTTACTATGTCTTTATATATATATATGTATGTACATATATTAATTTATTTTCCTTTAATTCAAACATGTAGGCTCGATGGTTGGAGGAAAAGGTCATACGGCAAGACCAAATCAAAGCAATTCAAGAGTCTATAGCCGGATTTTTTAATGAGCAGGTCATCGATTCCAAGGGCGAGTTCTACTTCGATCCAACACTGCCATGGAAGCCAAGCTAGAGGATGAGAGGAAACTTGTTATATCACAACAACTGTAATGCAATCTTTTGTAATATATGCACATGAAATAATATAATGTAAAATACACATATGCATGCATGCATGTAAATATATATATGATGCATGCATATATATATATATATATATATATATATATATATATATATATATGCTTGAATTGTGTGATTTAATACGCTCATTGTGCTTGGACCGAAACATACTATATGCGCGTATAAATGTATAATTAGCAGCGTACAATACGACTTCGAAAACCTATTTTGAAAAGAAAACAAAAAAATGAAAAGAAAAGAAAAAAGAAAAAAACCTTTAGTCCCGGTTCGTATTACCAACCGGGACTAAAGGGTGCCGGCCATCGTGGCATGTCAGGAGACACCTTTAGTCCCGGTTGGTGTTACCCACCGGGACTAAAGGTCCCCCTTTAGTCCTGGTTCATGACCCGGGACTAAAGGAACCCCTTTAGTCCCGGATGCTTGCTCCCGAGTGGGGAACCGGGACTAGAGGAGGTTCCCCACCGGGAGTAAAGCTCTGTTCTCTACCAGTGCGACTAGACGATTCAGTGCAAATCCGCACGTTCTAGCACCGTGGTGGAATGTCCAGGGTGTGTGTTTTCGCCCACACCAGAGTACTCAGTGCATGTTGTCACTAAGGGCTTGCCGATCGGCGATCCGGCCGCACGTTCTAGCGTTGTGGTGGTGGCTAAGGATGGCAACGGGGACCCGATACCCGATACCCGACGGGTATTTGATCCATTAGGGGACGGGGATGGGATCATATCTTTACCCGCGGGGATCTAAATGGGCAAGAATCCATACCCGACGGGTATAGCGGGTACGGGAACGTTCCCTGTTTACCCGTCCCCGTTACCCGTTGGGGAACCCGACTATTTGAGCTGTCATGCGAGTATTAGGCCCAAAGAAGCTCAACATAGATATTTTGGTCCAAATCTGAACAGTCATATATATAATTTGTGTATTCTAGGAACCCTCGTTCAATTTTTCCTCATCATCTCTGCCAGCAGCACAAGCATGCCTGTCTCACAAGCGCTCGTGCCCCTTGCTTCCTCAGTTTGGTCTCTCTACCACCTTTGCTCGTCCTCCTCGCAACCTCGCTCCTTCTCTTCGGCATCTCCGAGACTCCGACACTTATACCCGGGTGAAGAAGAAACGTCTCCGATTGCAAAGCTGCGACCCCAGGTGTCCTTGTTTATCGGGTATGCAGTACCCGTCGGGTATCTGTTACCCGACCGATACCCGACGGGTACGGGGATGGGCAAGAATCTATACCCGAGACAGTTAATGGGGATGGGGACGGGATGAATTTTCCGTAGCGGGGAAGAGAACGTTCCGGCGATACCCGACGGGTATATACCCGTTGCCATCCTTAGTGGTGGCCGCCTTTTGCGCCAACAGGAGGCATTAGTTTGCTCGTGTTCTGCCTGAAGTAGATATAGCGGATTCTTATGCTAAAGCAATAATTTTGTTCATTTGGGTGAACTATGTGCATGCGACAAGTGATGGATTAACCCCATTCGATTGCTTGGAAACTTGCACAGACCGAAGAGAGCGAATAAGCACAAATCATTTAGTAGAGAACACTTACCACGCACTTAATTGGTTTGCTTAAGCGTGCCTCGCTATGTATCTGTAGTTTAGTTTTCACATAGGTTCAATAAGGAAAACGAATGATACCCAATCATAACGCAATCATGCTACGGCGCTAGATAGTGACCGCCTGACCGGACCAGGGGTTGTTATCATGTTGTACACTGACAATAATACTGCCAAACCGGCTTTACGTACATGTTTCAGTGAACTGATTTGATAGCGGAATATTTGTAGAATACACGTTAGATTCGTTAGACAAGGACATGACCCCGGAGTAGACTTACCATGTTTGGATGATATGATGATCTCTCTAGGGAATTTTAGGATTTACTAAATTCCAGGATTTGATAAAAATAACAATATGAAAACTATTTTTCTCCTATTTATGTAAAGCTCTTGTTCTTTTTTAAATGTACGTATGTCAAACAGCAACCCGTCTTTTTTTTACTAAAATATGAAAACACCGCTCATTTGAAATGGTTGATTAGTCTACCTGTGTTCCCTCAAATACAATTTGTGCTCATATAATTGATCAACCAATGCAACAAAACACGCATATAGCATATATAAGGGGTATGAAGAGATGGCGCTTTTAGAAAATTCTGGAGACCACACCTAAAGTGAATGGTCAAAAGTATTGCAAAAGAAATTTCTCAGACAAGAGTTCTTTCTAGTAGAAAAAAGGTTCTTAACTATTTTTTCCATGTCTATTTTTCCACATCCTCCAGTGGTTCTCTAAAGTCAATTAGATGCCACTTTACCGTCGAGGTCAGTTTCATGTGTATCTGATCTATTAAAAATATGTTTAATTATGAAAGATTTGTTTACGGCAAGTTTGATTAGTTGTGTTATTTTCATATATCAAACTACATACATATCTTACAAATCAGCTTTCATTAGAATATAATACGGTTTAGGGTCCACGTATCATTGCAGGGTGCGCAATTGTTATTCTTTTATTACTAGAGGAAGTAGTTATGTGCAGGTAACTAGTGAGGAGAGTGTTCTTTTAGCCAAAAAGTATACAAACATATAATCGCCTTTGCACCAATGATTCAGAGAGAGCTAGTAAGTGTTATAGCACCCTAATTATTTATCTAGATCATACTAGCATTTGTGTTCTCAAAACCGTCAGCTAGCTGGCATAGAAATTAATACGGTTAAAATGTTTTATTACCCACATAGCATGTTGTCACTCATATTGGGAATAAGATCAAGCAATTAAAATGCCATGTACATCATTATTCTACTTCAAACACTCTTTATTTATTGGGTTAAAGGTTAGCTCAAAACTATGTAGTTGCGGTGTTATCACTGTTTGACCAAAAAAAATCACGAAACTAGTATTTATATGAATATCACAGCACCTGCACCACAACCATACAACTTACAAATCAAAATGTAGCATGCGTGCCATGTAAATGCCGCAATAACTTGTAATGTATGACGAATACGCCTTGACGGATACTCCCATTGCAATAATATCATATATGCATAAGATTTCGTCATACAAAATAGTAGTGGAGTAGTCCAAGACTAGGATAATTTATCGATGAAGTATTGTACTCCCTCCATTCCAAGTCGTAAGCCATATTTTAGATTTTCTAGGTACATACTAAAATTTTTTACCATGTATCTAGGCACAATGTATGTCTAGGTGCATATATAGCAAAATCTATAACTAGAAAAGCTTTGGAATGGAGAGAGAGTACTCTCAGGAGGGAGTACTCTTTTCTTATCAATACCAAGTGCATGTGATCAAGATCTTACAGCTCCTATATTTCATAAGTACGTGCTTGCAACCTTCCACTTTAACTGTACGCTGTCTTTAATCAAATGCCCTGAATACAGGATAGAATTTATCGAAGCAAAAACATATATATATATGGAAGTAACTTGGCAACAAACCATACATACATTCATTTCATACAAACTCCACACAAGTAGGAGTAGTGATGAAACAACTAATCAGTATCTCCATGTCAAATATACCTTATCATATAGTATACCCCGTGCACCAATTTTGATTAATTAATCCCTGTGAACAATAGTGTGAAAAGTAGAAAAGTGGCGCTATGGACACAATGCAGGACGAACGCCTTTAAGTTTAAAACCAAATGGCAGAAAAAGGGTTAACCAAAGAGCAACTTTACTTTAAACTCCTACCTGTGACCATCATGAGCTAGCAGTGCTTCTACAGTTGCTGATGAAGAATAGCAGTTGATGAACAGACCGCCGGATTGACCATCTCCTGTTCCTCCATCGTCCTAGCTATAGCTAGCATTTGCTCAAACCCAAACATGCATCTCGAAAATATCTTCTTGATAGGACATTGGCCCAGCCGGAGTATTACCATCTACAACGAGCCACGGCCGCCATTGCCACCACTGGTGGACGAAGAATGGAATCCACGAATAATGTTCATCGGCCAACTTGAACCGCCGCCACTGCCAGTGCCACCACCGTCGCTGCCGCTGCCACCAGCATTCCCATCCCAGACACCGTGTGCTCCTGATCCCTGGCGTAGAGCCGCCATGTACTGCCTCTGTAAGCTCATGTCTTGTCCTTTACTGTCCTCCATATTCTTTGACGACCCTTCCTGCCTTGCCGTGGTAGCACTGGTCGTCGTGGGCTGCCCTAAAGTGAACGCTGCCGCAGCTGAGCCGCTGCCTCCTCGGTTAGCTTCCAAACCCAGTTGGTACGTCGGCGGTTGTGGAAGGTCCAGTATTCCCCCAGTCATGAACGGGAACTGCCGCTGCTGCTGCTGCACTCTCCACTGCTCCAGAGATGCACCGATGGTGGTGCCTCCACCGCTTGCCACCGGAAACTGATCCACCGTGTCCAGGTTCTGCATGCCGAGCAGCGGCAGTCCGGTGGAGAAGGCAAGCCCTAGGTTGGGCCCCGGCGGGTGCATCGAGCCCAAGAACGGCAAGTGGTGAGAGAAAGAGCTGAGACCCGGAGTGATGATCGCACCGGTAGCGCCCGGAGTAGTGGACGGCATAGCTGATGGACCACCGAGCAGAGTACCCGAGGATGACGTCTTCGAAGAGGAAGAAGACCCGGCGGCGGAGGAGGAGGACTTGGACGAACGCTTGTTGCGACGGCAGCCTCCGCCGACGGGGACGGTACGGAGGGATCCGCCGCGCGTCCAGTAGCGGCGGCACGTCTTGCAGAAGTGGCGGGGCTGGGAGAGGGAGTAGTTGTTGTAGTAGCAGAACTTGGTGTTGGTGGACTCGCAGCGCGGGCACTTGAGCGCCGGCTCCGGCTGCGGCATCCGCGCCAGCCGCGCGCGCTCCGCCATCGAGTTGGGCCTCGCGTCCGCAGCCACGGCGGCACTGGCCGCCGATGAGCTTCTCGGCAAGCCACTGGGCTCCGGAGCCGCGGCTGTGGCAGCCGCCGGACCCACGGGCAGCAGCGGTGCATCGGCTCCCCCGCTCGCCTGCTGACCTTGCTGCTACAAATACGAACAAGTCATAATTTTTTCTATAGTTAGACATAAAAAAATAGAATAACAGGTCCTCTAAACATGACCTAAACATAATTTTTTCTATAGGGATGGGAGGCTGGTGGCACCCGTGTAGCGCAGCATGCCATGTCGCACGGTACGGTCACATGCAGCAGCCAGCAGCATGCCAGCATCCACCTCCCCCCCCCTCTCTCTCTCTCTCCGGTCACATGCACAGCACAGCAGCATCCCACTCTCTCTCTCTCTCTCAAGCAGCAGCAACAGGTGCTCGCTGTGATCGGACAGCAGGACGGCAGATGAGCAGCAGAGAGACACCCCGCGCGTCAGATCGTGCGGCTCATAAATCGCGCGTCCACAGCAGCTCAAACAACCGAGCGTGGTTTAGCTTTAGGAAAAGGAAGCCAGAATTGCCTATGGATATTCATTGAGGTGAGAATATCTTTGTGCCAAAGTCCTTTAATTTGCCATGAAGAAGAACATGAACAAGCGTATGGACGGATCAAGATTCAAGGCTAGCTAGATGTTATTAAATAGATAGAGGGGGATGAAGAGAGAAGCTCATGCAGTACCTGGTTATTCCAATTTGGTGGATGTGGATCTAGGTAGACCGGCACTGAAGGTGAAGGGAACACCATGGAGGCCCTGTTGAGATATACTTCTCTCTCTCTTTCCACTCTTCTAGGCTAGCTAGTCAGCTTTCTGGCTGCTTTGAATTCTGATCTTTTCTTTATAATCTGCACTTTCTTTGCTGCGGATTTGTGTTTGGAAAGAAAAGGAAGTATGCGAGGAAGAAAGAGGTGGAGAGACCTCTGGCAAGCTCGGAGGTGGTGGAGAATCACATCCCACCAAGTCGATGGAGAGTAGGCAGCAATGAGAGAGAGTGAGAGGATGAAGGAGGACTGGAGGAGAGAGAAAGGAGAAAGCTGGGAAAGAGAAAGGAAGGACAACAGCATGAATTTATCTGCTTTTTATGAGTATATGTTGTCTTTTGTATTTCTAGTATTTACTTTCTTGTGTGGGGTCTACTTCAGAATGAATGGAGAAAGAGAGATGTGTGGGAGAGAGCTTAAAAGTTCCTTAGTTGCTAAGGCTGGCCTGATTTAGCAGGATGCTAAGCAGAAGAACCAGAAGCAATGCCAAACGATATTTTATAGAGAATCACTTTACAACGTTAGGAGGAGTTGATGTGCATTAATTATGTAGCTATGAAGCGATTCAAATATGAGAAAAAATAATAGGGCTGAAATAAATACATAATGTTCTTTTTACTCTCATGTACATCATTGTTGGATACACATAGATGATAGAGCATTACTATAAAATAAGCATGCTATCCTGATCTAGTTCCCACATAGAATCACTTCCTTCATGCATTTAAAAAAAAACACTTTTAGCCACATAACCACTTCTTCAGAGAATTAAAAGAAGGCCCGGAGGAGCTCTAATCCAAATAGTTCTAACTTGACACATATGAGTCCCTCTATTTGAAACTACACAATTTATTGTGTTTCTTCGGGACAAGTCTTTGGCTAACAATTACTTTATTAATATATAAGTATTTTGACACAAGCTTAATGTTAGTAGATTCGTAATTAAAAAAATATTACTTGCTTAATGCTTATAGCTGTATGTTGTATTACATAAATAAAATACTAACTGAGTAATTATCAGTTAAAGCCGTGTCGTTTTTTTTACCTCCAACTAGTAATCAATGTCTAATACACAATAGATTAGAGTTGTAGCGTACGGGACACAGTACCATGTCTAGTGTGCGAGGGAAGTTTTATTGCTTATGTCTTATATGCTCGGGTCAGTTTGTAAGTAGGGGGATGCAACTATTGCCTATTGGATGATATTGCTACAGATCTACCGATCAAGGGCTCCTGCTAGCTCCTCATATCTATACCTCGGGTCAGTTGCAAGTAGGGGCTAGAGGAGGAAGAAAGAGATGAATAAGAAGACTACATGGGTATTTTTTGTCTATACAAAACTATGTAGCGTAGATCTGTGGTCATGGGAAACATATAAAGTGGCAAATTTTAGGCATAAGTAGAATTATAATGGCATATACTTCATAGTAAGAAAATTGTAGTGACGTTTCTCATACCCGCAAAAAAAAATGGCAACATTCTAATTAACCGATTAAAAAAAGAATGGTAGACTGCATAGTACCAGAGACCAATGCGAGCAATGGTGAAATGTCTAGCTAATCATACGTGTACCCATAAGAATAATCCTTCTTTTTTCCATATAGGCCGGAATGACGGCATGTCATTTTCTTTCATTTTATGATAATAAAGCACGGAATATTATTCAATTTCAGTCGTGGTCAATACTTACAGGACGAAGAGAAGCCTAGCTATATAGCGATGTCTTCTGCGCAAAGTGGGTTTTCACAATTATCTGAAGATTCGCATATCAATCAAAAGGAAACAACACCACACCACTCGCCAATTTGGCTGTTTCCACCACAAATCACAAGCAAGCAGAGCTTCATAACAACGGCTGGTCACACTGGTAGTATAGAGGATAAAAAGGCGTTTGCCCCTAGCCGTTTGTCCCTGTTATAACCAGACTAATCGAGCCAATCATCGTCATCAAACGCATTATGTCAAAACAAATGCTAAGGTGACTAGTAGCTCATCCACCTTGTACTTGTACGTCGTGGTGTTTCATCTGGATAGATGGATCGCAAGCCCAGCCTAGAGTTCAGCTCTCCTCAGCTGTTGGCGCACCGGCCAGCCACGTGACCACTGATAGATGATCGGCCGGCCACCTGGACGGGACGGCGGTCACACGGGCGGAGGCGCGGAGCTCGATGGAACCTGACCGGCCGGACTTACTGAGGCGACGTTGCTGTGGCGCCTAGCGCTGCGGCCGGGCCGGGGATGGTGCCGTGCTGTCTTGCCCAGCCTCGTGTGGTCACCGTGGCCGCGTGCCTTGCCCAGCCGGTACTGGCTACATATCCTTTCACGTATGTAGGAGTACAATGCATGCCTTGATGCTTGGTACTACGTACAATGCATATCATTTAATTTGTGACCTGGCCTACTATATCGTCGATCCTGTGCAGCGTGGGCACGCAGCACTGGGCCTGGTGTTAGATCGCAAGTTTTTTCACTTTTTTCGTCACATTAAATCTTTGAACACATGCATAGAGTATTAAATGTAGATAAAAAAATAACTAATTACACAGTTTGATTGTAAATTACGAGACGAATCTTTTGAGCCTAGTTAGACCATGATTGAACAATAATTGTCAAATACAAACGAAAGTACTACAATGTCGAATACTGATTTCTAACCCTAATCTAAACAAGGCTTTGGAATTGAAATGTACAGCCCTCGACTACTCCAGAGATAAGAGCTGTGCTGTGACTCTTTGAGTGAGGTGTGGATGTGAACCTGCAGCCATGGCTCCATCGAACGCGGAAATTTTGCTCTGCAGGGCATGAGCCCTCACACATGCAACCGTTAGATGCTCTTTGGGATGTGTGCCAGGACAGCCTGTATACGCCTCGTATTTTTCTTGGAACATTTTTTTTCACGCCGTATTTGTGTCTGCAGCAGTACATCACCTGACCACTTTTTGCTTCTGTGGTCGCCTCTCACCACGCGACCCCCATCTTCCACCTTTTCTTCTCCCGAGACACGCCGCCGCCGCTGCCACCGCACCATGTAGTGACTCAACCTCGCCGCGCCGCCGCTCCACCAAGGCGCGCCGCCGATCCACGTCGCTGCTCCACCTCGCCGCGCTGCGGCTCCACCGCGCCTACACCGGCGCGCCGGCGCGCTGCCGTGTCCTAGCAGCGACCAAGACAGGCGGTGCGCCGCAACGGCCACAGGAGAGGCAAGTACGACGGACCAAACATGCAGCTAGGCTCTTGCTTTTGGCTTAAACAGGACAGGTTTTGTCTTGGTCACAATCCCCTAGCTCTTAATTTCTGATTGTGTTGCAGCATTGGTATTTTTGAACTTTCTGTGTCAAATGCTAGATCTGGTTCGTGTGTCCTGGTTTCCCAGGCAAGCAGCTCATGTTCAGAGTTTTCAGATTTTCTCGAATGAATTTTCAATAACCAAATCTACCACTACCACTATGTTATCATCACATTGGTAGTCGTCATGTCAAATTTCTTGATACTATTTCCTTAAATGTTCAATTCTCCTGTTTTTATTTACTGCTACCTGCTACCGAATCTCAACCTGCTACCTTTTAATCTCCTTATTAGCCCTCTGTCCCCAAAAAAAAAAAAATCTCCTTATTAGGTTACTCCCTCCATCCCAAAGAAATTGATGTTGCAGGATGTTTCCTTACCATGTGGAGTTCTGTTCTAAAATACCAATCTGCTTTTATCGCCTGTAAGATTTTGCTTCGTAATATAACATACCAATTCAGAATCAATGGTTTTATGATTGGCCGGTCTGTCTGCAAATTGAAATACCACACTTTAAAAGTTTACTAGATGAGTGCCCGTGCGTTGCACCGGGTGCAACATAAATTGAATGAGATGTTTGTTAGCCAAGTCAAAATCAAGAATATATCAATTCAATTTTTCACGTGTATTATACCATGATAATGTCTAGAAACACATTCATTATCGTAATGAATCTGAAATAAAAGCTAGGTTTGGAGCTTGTTGTCTGAAAGTTACGGCATCAGTTGCCTCAAAGGCTGAAAATTTATTGCTAGGCATCGAATTGAATTTATCCATGCTCTGCCTTGCCAAAACATGTATAGTCGGACTTACGATATCCTAGCCCGCATGAGGCATGGCAATAATTCATTTTTTGGGAAAAAAAATATTTGTTGTCAACACGCAACGCGAAGGACGACGAACGAGATTTGGATCACGATCATGATCATTGCGTGGTGATATTCCAATAAATTCCTTTCTCTTCCCATAATTCTCTTTCCGTTTTATTCCATTTTATTTACTTGCCTTCCAGTGTCTCCATGCGCTGATTATTTGCCTGCCGGTGATTCCGTGAGTTTTATTCCATTTTATTTACTTGCCTTCTAGTGTCTCCATGCGGTGATTATTTGCCTGCCGGATATGGATCGCATGAGTGTTTTGGTCCTGCCGGGTAGATGTTGACAATCCGTATATTTTAGTTGTAGAGATAGAGAAATGCCAGACTAGACTCACCAAAGAGGTGTTTTTGCTTACAACATTTGAATGTTGCACCTTTCTATACATTGTTGAAGCCCGTATTTTCTTCCCTACAAAATTAGTTTCATGACTTACATGGATAATGCATCTTGACTGCACATACAGATCCATTTTAACTGATAGCTGCTGCTGCTATCCAACAGAGATCAGTAGTTTGGGTAACTGCAGTGAGCGCCTCTGTTTCAGCTTTCTGCAAGTTGTATCTTCTATCCTTTTTTTCCTTATAATATATTTTGCTACTCACTCTTTGATACTCCAGGATCCACCACTTCTAGCCATATAATACTCTGCCTTTTCCGTTGTCTGGTCCTCTTCTTTTTCACTTCCTCTTTCTTTTGCTGCTACTTATGTTCCTACACTGCTCGTTACCATTTCTATTTATTTTATTTAGAGTGCACACCGTCCCCAGAATTTTTACTCCCTTAACAGACTTAGCATTGTCGTTCCATCCTACCTATGATAACAAACCTTTTGCTGCAGCTATAACAAATTTAATATGTATATGCTGTACTCCCTTTGATACTAGACCCAGAAGCACCATATCTGTTTGTTACAGCTTCTAGACCATCAGAGTCATAGCCATCTTGGTCCACATTCTGTGCTTCAGTACCACATCCAGACATGTACACCGTTGTAGTGTTTCCATCTAAAGGAGAAGTTTGGCTATAGTCTGCAGTTTGCAACCCTTCAAAAATCTCTTTCCTTGCCATATTTAGGTAGCTTTATTTAGGTACCTTGTCAAAATCTCCCCAGGTTTTGGGTCTTTGTCTGTTGATTTGACTACATCAAGAGCATTAGCAAACAGCAAGCTTTGTCCTAGTTGTTTACCTACTGATGCGCAGACATCACCTGGATACCGGTAATCATGTGCATTTCTAGTCTACCGCTTCATTATGTGGCCTTCTGGCATCTTCTTTACTCCACAATGTATCATTACCTAAACAAGAATGTATGCAATATAAACTTGATTCCATGTGCGCAGCGAATTTACTACATTATTGCCTTATAAATTATGTACCATGCAATTACCTTAATAGAATGTACTCATATATTGTTCAAGATCTTGTCCCTCCACTAATATTTAATATTCACACTGTTCTAGGTTCTATGGAGCCCTCTGGTGTTGGTGGCATGGGACAACAACTTGAAGAAGGGTGCACTGGATCTGTTGCATCCTTGGGTGCGAGATCCTCGTACCTATCTTTGATGGCAAGTGTTGCGCCACAATATGGACTTGTCCAACACAGGTATGGATCTTTGTTAGAACATAATGCAGGCTTGTTGTAAGATTAATTTTTTCTGATTATCTTGTTGCCTAGGTAGCTCGATCCAATTTGTGTGGGCGGTTTTATTATACTTTCTAAAGCCAACATGTGCACATCTATAAGACTCTTGATCACTTATTTATTCTTACTGTTGATGTTGTGTATCTTCACATTAGAACATGCATATTATTTTAGTATGAAAGTGTCAAGAAACCCATGGTACATTTTTGGGTGAAGCTGTAGCTGTTGTTTTATCTGTGCAGTTCCTTGGCAACTTGGTACAACAATGACTGTTCTGTCAACCAACTGGCACATATTCCTCCATCTGTCGATTCTGTTGTAGAGGAGCAGCCATTCCCCCCTAATTGTAGCAGGTATTTTCACTCATCTTTGTCAACACTAAGAATAAATATGCTGTAGTGTGGTCGATACAGATTTCACTAATTTGTGTGCTTAAAAAAAATCTCAGAAGTTATAAGCAGATGGCATTTCCTTGTTTGGGCAATGAATCTGATACTGGTCCTGGAAACCAGCCAATGCAGCATTTTCAGCAACAAATAGCATGTGGTGAGTCTAACAGGGTATTTAATTTAATCAATGTAACAATAAAAATGAAAAAGCAGATTTAGTTTAGATAAAATCATGTTTTTTTTTAATTGTGCTAACCGTTGCGGCTTTTCTGTTTTCATGTTCCTTGTAGTACTCTTGCACGTTTTGCTGACCATTTAAGTTTCTCTACATAGATTGGAACATGTACACCCGTAATTGTCCCTTGTATCAGTTTTATTAGTACTTGCCCATTTATAATACCACATGTTAGGGCTTCTTTTGTTCTTAGTAGTACATTTTTACATCCAACCTCATTATCTCACAGTTTTTTCCTTGAATTTTAATAATTCGCAACATATCAAACTAAAAAATATTGAACCAGTTTTTCCTACCTGTATAAAAGGTCTCTCTCTACTGAATTCTTAATTGTATTCTCATTTTGTATCACAAATTTAAACCCAAATAAATGTTAGTGATATAATTCCTTTTTTTTGTACCACTAGTATTTTTTAGTTTACCGTATGCCAATGTTAGATCCGGTCTGAGTCCGAGCAAAAGAAAAAAATCTATGTGTTAGGCTTTGGTTCAAGTTCGGATCTTTGCACTAATATTTGGTGCTTTTACTGTGCTAGGTTTTGGTTCTATGGAGCCCTCTGGTTTTGGTGGCATCGAAGAACATCTCCAGGAGCAGGAAGAATGCACCGGATCTGTGCTTTGGTTTGGTGCGTCATCCTCGTGTCTAGATTTTATGGCAAGTGTTGCTCCACAAGACGGACTCACCCAACACAGGTATCATTCTTTGTGAGTGACTGCCATGATGGCTAGTGTCATATCAGATTGTGAACACTTCTTATCCTAACATTACAATATATATTATCATTCGTGCGCCAGCTGCATCTGTCCTCACCGTCCATATCACCAGTTGCAAGCACGGCAACGACTGAACTTTACAACTACCCTCCCACCGCCCTTTGATTTGCGTGAAGCAATAATGCTTGGATATTAGAACACCATGGAGCTGGTTAGTGAGGCCGGTCAAGAAGGGCGTCTCGATGCTTCATCTTTCCTCGATATGCTTACTATGGTATGTGTTTGGGCTTGATACCACTAGTTTGTGTTGTGGACCTTCTAAAATTGTACTTCTGTGACGTCAAATGCATCATTATGTATTTGTTCCTTATAGGGAAATTGTCAAAAACATTAAGTGTATTGAATTACTCTGTTAATAACGTGGTTGTATTCAGTTTCTGAACCATATCTATTTTTGTTAAATTCCTACACACACCAAATTTTAAATATTGGATTGCTACTAGTTCTGAAGATAATTAAGGCATGATTTAGCAGTTGGGTTCTCGGCTCTCTTTGGTCTAACATTTGCAAGAGTTAAGATGTTTGACAAGTACTCCCTCCATCCCAAACTATAAGTCGCTTTGACTTTTTTGGTACATTCAATTTGCTTTGTATGTAGACATAAGGTATGTGTACATACATGGCAAATTGGATGTACCAAAAAATTGAAAGCGACTTATAATTTGTAAAAGAGGGAGTACTTATTTTGTAATGCATCAGCTTAGCAGCAACATGTAGTGATACCACATCTTTTGCTTTAAAGAGAAGTAATGCAACTAGACGTGAATTGCCAATTTTTTTGGTACATCCAATTTGCTTTGTATCTATACATAACGTATGTCTAGATACATAGCAAATAGGGCGTACCAAAAAAGTCAATGCGACTTATAATTTGGAACAGAGGGAGTACTTATTTTGTAATGCGTCATCTTAGGAGCAACATGTAGTGATACCACTTTTTTTTTCAAAAAGAAGTAATGCAACTAGGACCTGATTTGCCAATTTAACTCAATCTTCAAGACAAATTAGAGACGAGTTTTTGAAGGTTATGTTTTATGAATCTCACTACATTTTTTCGTGAAAATAGGACAATTGAAATATCTATTCATAGATTCATTCTTGCTTTTGTTCCTATTATGCGACATGTATATGAATATCATACTGAGTTAAATATACATAGGCGAATGAGCATGTAATAGAGATCCCTCCAAGGACAGTGTTGTTGAAGGTCATGGAAGCAATTGGTGCAAAAGCAGGACCTATTTTCACGTGCACACCATGTGGAAGTTTACATTTCAAGGTGTGTGTTGAGCTTGATGTATCAGGCGCTACTTTCTCAGTTGGTAAGCCACCTCCAGTTGCTAAGGTGGAGGGTGAAATATGTGATTCTCCAGCACTAGCAGAAACCAGTGTTATTTGGAATGCTTTCAAGTACACTTCATTCAAGTTTGCGACTATAGTAGCAGCATAATTCAGATGTTTCTTAGGTTAGATTATGATTGGGGTGATGTCGACGATTTAGACTATTTACTTAAGAAGTTGATTGAGCAATGGGACTTGTCACTCAAACAATGTGAGAAGTTGTCAGAACATTTAGACTACAAAGTGATTATGGATGATAATCATGTTGCGATTACTGAAGCTAGTCGAGTCTATACAACCTTGGATTATTTTTATAATCTTTGTCATCAAGAGGTATAGGGGCATGCCTATTTATGCACGTTCAGAACTGGAGAAGATTCAAGATGAATGCCTGAAATACAATGAAAATTCAACTAAGAAGCGCAAAAAGTTCCTAAGGCAGGTTAGTGCAGCACATGTACATCTCTGAAAATGTTTATGCACAATCGATATGACCTTGAGATGCTAGTTTTCGCTAATGCAGAATATAAAATTGTACTGTTGCAGGGACATTATTTGCAGTCTGTTTGGTTTTCTGAAAAGGATGTGTTGGATTATGTCCTTTCTTATCTAGGTATAGGCAAAGCTGAGTACAACAGTGTTCCGAGCGACAGTGGTAAGGTGGAGGGCGAGGTAAAGTTTTCATTTCCTTGTATGGTATAAGGGAGATGTCACATATTGGAAGTTCATAGCCGAGCTGTAGCATCTTCTAGGGCTGAGGAAGCTGCACGTGCAGCGTTGCTATTCATGAAATCAAAGTTCAATGTGAGGATTGTTGATCTGAATTATGCTGGTCGTCGGACTGCTGAGAAGGAACATAAGTCCATGGAATTTATAATATATGGGTTGCTTGAGGTGGCTCATCAGATGAAGACTCAGTTCAGTAACATGGGGGAGTGCATTGCAGGTGGATGCGCCGCATATAGTGGTGATCCAAGATTAATGTTTGGAGGTCCTCTGTGTCAAGAACAAATCGTGGCTGTTGAGTTCTGCTCCAAAAATGTAGAAGCTGTTCGGGCTGATTGTGCCACGCGCACTGAGAGTGTTGCATCCATGTTCCAGGAAATGGAAAAGCTAAGCTATAGTTTAGAGTGACTGTAAGGATTAATCATAGCTCGCGTTGGCTGCACCTAGCACTACGTGATATGTAGGATAATTTCTAGTTGATCATATTGTATCACATAAATGTAGTACTAGTCATTATTTGTACTAGTAGAATATGTTCAGCGCCTTGTTGCTTGCTCACAGGAACTTTATAGAATTTCTCTAATTGTGTTTGATTGCCATTAAACATTTATCATTATGCTAAAGGACGATGTAACTTTGTTCCTATTTCAAAATACTTAATATGTATCTTTAGTTTATATATTAGATCAGAATTGGAACTGTTTTTTTAGTTAGCTGGTACACTTGTACAGTTGTAATTGTTCCTTCCTAACAATTTCTTAATTACTTGAAAATTTTCTAAGTCTACCTGCGGTATAGTTAGTTTTTATATGCTAATAGATTGTGCTTTTAGCTTTGTGTTGAAGACCTTGTAGTAACTCGTATGTGTAAACTCTACAAATTTCACAGTGTGGGTAAGCTACTTGTTCGTCTTTGAAAGCACAATTACTTCATATAAGTTTTTAGTTCATGCTCGATTCCATTAAAACATTTATCATTATGTTAGTTTATGTCTAAACTCTAAAGTTTATACCTAATGAGAGGTGGACTGTTATTTTAGTTAGCAGTTGAAAATTTTTCTTTCTATATCTATTTTTTCATACATGGAATTTTTTGATTCGTACTTGTGGTATAGTTAGATGATTGTGGCTGCAATGATTTTGGAATCTGAGAAGGCTAGAAGATGTTTATCTCTGTCAAAACTGGCTTCTTGTATCATGTGCACTAGTTTTCTTACGAAAACAGGCACGAGTCCCATCCAATCGTTTTTCCCTGAACCATAGCCGCCCCTGTGGCCTCTTTGCCTATTCCTATTTCTTCCATACAAAAAAAAAGTGAATCTCGTTTCTCGAGGAGTCAAAGAATCTTAATAAGTATTATTGGATTAATTATAGAATGTATTTTCATAATAAAATAATTGGACATTCAAATGTAGATAATATCTTCTATAAATTTAGTCAAACGTAAAATTCTTTGAATTCTCGGGAAACGAGATTTACATTCCTGGGATGGAGGGAGTAGAGGAGTACGTCGAATTCATTGTCAAAGACACATTGCGAAGTGGTGTGCTCAGCATGAGATTCTCTTAAAAAAAGTTTCACTTTATGAATTAGAACAATTTCATGAACCCGTTTAGCTGTAAGACTAAATTCTAATTAAAAAATATTTTATACAAAGGAATATATAAATAAAACTATTCTTAAAAATCATGATTTTTTATGGGTCACGAACAACTTAAAGAAAAAACTTAACTTGTTTCAGTAGAAAGAATTAACTAAAAAATATGGTTGCTAAACAAAAGAGGGTCAAGAAATCATAATCACGCGAAACGAGCAAACAGATGTTTCTCCTTGCTAGGCATACAAACAAGAAACATTTCTAGTGATTCTCGAGTAAAACATTTCTCATCTAACCCATTTGGCAGTGATTCTATCGATTCTAGCAAGATCCGAAATGTTTATGGTTGCAAAAAAATAGGGCATTAGGTACACATGTCGCGCCATTTTGCAAGTCCATTTTATAATACTCCCTCCGTTCCAAATTAGAAGATGTTTCACCCCTGGGTTTTAGATTAATAGCTTATGATTTCTTGTAATTTGGAACAGAGGAAGTATTGTTCTCTATGGTCTTTTCCAAATTCATTTAGGTACACATGTCTCTACGCCCTTTGTGCAAAATGTGCTGCAAGTATATTTCCCAAACATCTGGTGCCCTAGCTATTCTACATTTTTAGCTTAACTGGAATGCAGCTTGTACTAGTTGCTTTGGTTGGGTTTGGTTGCATGTGGTTCACCACCTTGTTGCTTGCTCACAGGAACTTTATAGAATTTCTTTAATTGTGTTTGATTTCAATTCAACATTTACCATTATGTTAAAGGATGATGTAACTTTGTTCCTGTTTTACAATACTGAATATGTATCTTTATTTTATATATTAGATCAGAGTTGGAACTATATTTTTAGTTAGCTAGTACACTTCTGGTAAAGTTGTAATTGTTCCTTCCTATCAATTTCTAAATTACTTATATGCTGATAGATTTACCTTTTAACTTTTTGTTCAAGACCTTAGCTTTGTGTTGAAGACCTTGTAGTAATTCATGGTTCTCCTTAAGCATTTATTCTACTTTGGTCCTTTTTGTGTCATTGGAGCTTTCGCTTTGATCACAGCGTAGGTAAGCTACTTGTTTGTTTTGAAAGCACAATTACATCATATAAGTTTTTAATTCATGATCGATTCCAATTAAACATTTATCATTATGTTAGTTTATGTCTAAAGTTTATGTTTGATGAGAGGTGGAACTGTTATTTTAGTTAGCAGTTATACTTGAAAATCTTCCTTTCGATATCCATTTTTTTGTACTTGGAAATTTTTTATTCGTATTTGTGGTATAGTTATTTATTTATTCTTATGTAATTTTATTTCAAGGAAACAGTATTATTTTTAATTGTATTTTCAATATAGCATTTAGATTACTAGTAAAAGATTATATAAAATATATTTGAATGGAAATCCAAAGTATTTTAATTTTTTACCAGAAAGTTTATGCTGGTACTTGTGCTCAGTCCTTGTAAACTCGGTCCTTGGAAAGATGTAATACTTGTGCTAAGTGAGTACATGAGTGGTCACGCTTGTGCTTATACTGACAACTATTTAAGTTGTAGCTTTTTTTCGCGCTTGTGCTACCAGATGGTTACTTTGCTCATGTCATCTTCACTGCAACGCCACTTGCTGAGACTAAGGCGGGCAAAGGAGCAAATGGAGACGCTAACTATTGATTGACAATTAAAGTATCGATGAAGGATGTTACAAGTCGAGAATTAGTTTATACCCAAATTCTGAGAAACTCCTGAAGTCTCATATGAACCCAGTGGCTACACTTCCACTATTCAGGACTTGTAGAGTAAATTCATGGCCACTTCTTTCGAAAATTGAACACATGAAATTTCATGTGACCCCAGTGGCTGCACTTTCACTCTACAAGACTTGCAGAATAAATTCATGGCAACTTCTTTTTGTTCATTCGTGCGATGGTTTTGGCAAAAGAACATGTATATTATCAAGGGAAAATTAAAGAAGTAATAAAATGTCCAGAAAAAAAATCCTGGCTGTAATTTTGTTGTCAGCCTAAACCACAAATTTACTACTACAAGTGGAATGGAGTATTCCATTGGGTGGCCAGCACCGATGGAAGTTTTCGTTTTGACAAATTGTACCAATCTGGTGGTCACACTACTGGGGTCTGAAGAAAAAAACTTAACTTGTACCAATTGCTTGAAACACAGATGCTAGCTTCAAGTCATCAATCTATCCCAAACGAAAATCGATCATTTTAGCCATAAGTATATAATTTTTCTTCACATAACAGACCGTTTTTTATCTAGAAGATAATCGCCATATATAGCTTAGCCAACCAGTAATTCACCATTCGACACCTTAGATAGGTTCAAAAACTACCCAAACAACAATTTAAATTGGAAAGTGAATAAATAGAACTGATGTTCATGATTAAGTTAATATATGAATTTCAAGAGAAAGTATGAATTCCAGGCGACTGCAGCCTGCTCTTACCTATACTGCTCTTCACGCCAGCAGTAACAGTAGACAAATACTGCTCTTACCTATATATGTGATCCATCAGTTACACAATTAGTCTACGGACAGGTACAATCAACAGTTGCTGGCGTGATGGTTGATGAATTGTGTGCAATCCACGCAGGCAACAGAGAAAAGCATTGTGTCACTAATCTAGGATTAAGTACAACTATAATCATGCTATCCAGCTGACAGGTTTCAGAATTGCTATTTAGCATTCTGAAAGCCAAACACCTAGTTTCAGAGTGTCTCCTTGGAACCACAACAGCTTCAATTGGCTCATATAATCCCCCTTGTGTACTAAAATACAGGTTGAATAATAAAAAATCAGAACGTGACTCTATGAGCCCATATCATTCCACATATATATATATATATATATATATATATAGAACTACTGTTCTGTAGCTGGCCATAGAATAACTTATTCTGTAGTCACTTTGAGTTACGATAATTACTATGTTAATTTATGAGATTATAGTAACTCCTTACTAAGTGGTTTACTATAACGTTATGGTAAATATTCCCATGTGTTATAGTAACCCAACTATCGTAAATATGTATTGACAGTATGGTAAATTAGTATATAAAATTATGGTAAATAGAGGTGGCTACAGAATAACTTATTTTATAGCCGGCTGCTGAATAAGTTATTTTGTAGCCAGCTACGGGGTAGTTGTTCTATATATATATATATATATATATATATATATATATAAAAGAACGGACTCACAGGAATCTCCAGATAATAAGCTAATTATTAATTTCATTTTTTGCATGCACCAGGAACTCATAAAAATGGTAGTGGAAAGACATTATCAAATAAACAAAACATGTTCCAGAAAGTGACTGAATAAAAAATTGAGTCACTTCTTGATCCACCAGGGTACAAAAGGTCCAAAATACAGCAGTCCACAGATTTGGAGCGAACTTCTCTTCACTTTCCACCAGGGTACCAAAAGGTCCAAAATCCCGTAGCCTGATGGATAAGTCTGGCTGGTCTGGTCTTTGTAGGGTTGCTGCCACAAGGACAACATCTTAGCATCTAGAACAACATTTTAGAGGACAACATCTTAGAGGACAGCATCTTAGACCAGCATCTGAGCATCTTAGACTAGCATCTTAGACTATCATGTTGGCATATACTTGGCTACATAACAACCTATAAATATGTATCCCCAACCCCTCAGGTTGGTATGGGCATTTGTGTGAGAAACAAAGAAAATTACCCCAACTCCGAGTGTCATCCTCTCTCGATGAGAGTAAGAATTCTACTACTACCAAGAGTAAGAATTCAGCGACTAACAACTGGTATCGGAGCCGTATTATCCTGTAGCCTGAGCATCTCCTGCCCATCTTTTTTCCCAGCCTCGCAACAGCCCCAGCTAAGAGCAGCAACAGCTCCGGCCGCTCCTGCTCACTCCTCTCCCTCTACGTAGACGAGAGCTCGTCTGAAGCAGCCCTCTCCCCACGCAGCAGCCCCTCGGTAGCGCGTCATGTCCGCAGGGCAGTCTTAGCGCTCGGTCGCCTCGAGCACACGGCGTCGGCAGGAGGCTGAACTTGCCGCGGCAGAGGAACGCAAGCGAGCGGCGGCAGAGACCGCTGTGGCGGCGGCAAGGGCGTCGAGGCTGGCAGCGGCGGAGCTGGCAGCAGCCAGAGCGGAGGCGGAAGCAGCGGCGGCGGCGGATGCAGCGCGTGCGGCGGCGGCAGAGGTCGAGGCCCTGCGTGGCAGCATCAGCAGCTCTGTTTCTGCTGACGACAGCGCCGACGCGAACCTGGACCCTACACGTATGTGCAGGCAAAGCTTAACACCCATTCACTTTATCGTATCAACCATGCTTATCAGTTATGATACAGTGTTTTTTCTCTCACAACAAAACAGTATCAATCGGCTTATAAGCCACAGAAACGATCAAGAGAACATGGTGTAAAGTCGACGAACGAGCTAAAGTTGCAGGGAATATCCATGGGGATGGGGCTCATTCACTGTTGCCACACAGGGGAATATAACAGAAGATTTGTGGGTGCGATCAGGATGCGTGGGGCAGATTATGCCTGAGGTATGGTAGGGTTAGTTCCATCAGGATATTGCTTGCATGCCTGCACAGAATAAAGGGGCGTCCCTCCGCATTTCCACGTACGTAGTCAGAGGCGGTTCTCCAAAAGTCCAAACTGGCAGCTACTGAGAACATGAATCATTTAACCTTACCCGCAATATATAAGGAGACCAAGAGATGGAGGATTATTTCAATACATAGATATAGATGGGTAATGTGTCGGCTTGGCATGTAATTTATCCAAGTTCCACGGCTTGTCTTTTTTACCTCATGTACTCCTAAACTTTAGAAACATTGGACATCATATCTAGGGCAGTTTGGTTGGGACCCTAAGCCAGGCATCCATCTTAGCCTTAGGCATGCAAAAAAAAACAATGTCTGCGAGTGATGTCTGGGGCAGACAGCTCCGGTCAGTCCTCAACAAAACAAACCCTCAGTCAAGTTTGTTGTTGTGTTTTTATAACTAAGAAAATATTCAATATGCACTTCCTTGACACTCCCACCTGACACCCACGATTGAAATGGAGCATGCCATTGTCTTGGGTACCTCACGGACATGGATGATGTGCACCGCCATGGTCAAGGACAGGAACTGTGAGTTCTCTAGGGAGTGATTGGTTGAGTGTATTTAGCACAAACAAACTGCCGAGCACATCAGAATAAGTTGTTTGGTTGCTTAGTCCATGAGCTGAGCTGTTGCCTGAGCAGGCGCAACGCGTGTCCAGGACTGGCTCATGGGAACGGGGATGAGTTTCCATGTCTTTCGAGGCAGGTAAGCGTGGTGCAACACGCACGCAGCCGGTGGAGTGGGAAGCCATTGTGGTATGGGCGAATAGGGCAACTGATCATCTTTTAGCAATAGTCAGGCAAGAAAAAATACATGAACCAATTAGCTTTCTTGTGCATGGAATGAACCTAGCCAGCAACAGCCTGGCTGCACCAATCACACCCTAAGTTTGTTTTGGCAGAACCATGCTCCCCCAAAGGTTTGCTTCTTTGGCTGGCTGCTAGTCTAAGGATGGATCCATTGTAAGAGCAACCTCAACGAGAGGATGATGATCGACTCTGATACCGATGTCTTTTACAACCATGCTCTTGAGGACCTGGACCACACTGTCCTGACTCGCCCCATTACTTAGAGCTTATGGGCTCATTTGGGTTGGGACCCTGTGCAATTCCTCGAGAACAGGTACGTACTTTATTTGTCAAGGTCGCCCCCTCACACTCCATTGGCCAAGTTCTCAAACTTGTCCCTCTGTTGATGGGAACTATGGAAACATCTCAATGGTGTCATCTTCTATCCTATGACTTCAAACCTCTCCCACCTTAGAAATGCAAGGTTGAAGCTCGCCCTTGGGACATTGTATGCCTCAGCATGAAGGGCTCATCGTTCATCATTGTGGCATGTCTGGTTAGGACAATTAATAACATGGAATGTGAGTTTGGAGGTAGCAATTTAGAATTTTGTTTGTTTGTTTTGTAGAAGTGGGACTTTTGGTAGAAAGAAGAATGAGAGGTTAGAGATCCAACTGACACCGATCACTAGAGGATAGAGGTGGTATGTGAAAATTGTACTGTTAGTGGAAGATGACTGCATCATCATAATGCCCATCATGAGCTATCGTATAATTTTCTGCTAAAAAAACCCACACACCAAACAGGGGATATGAATTCCTTGTTCAACTCTCTCTCGTATTTCTTTCCATTAAACAAATAAGGATTAGGACTAAAAATTAAATTCCTACCTTAATTTTCTATATCAACTCCTGCCACTAATTTCCATACCCGTTCCCACGTAATTGCCAAACACATAATATGTTTTGCATGTAATTGACAATTCTCACCCGTATTGTAATTCCTGTAGCCTCATGGCTGCGTGTAACCGGTATCCACACCACCCATTTCTAGCCTAACCCCAGTCAGTGGTAATCCACTCAAGTGGGAACTCTTATCACCTGATGTTTAATAAAAAAATAAAATATTACTAATTTATTTAGAAATTAGCTATAAAGAATAGATAAAAATTACACCTTCAGATTTGGGTCATTTTCAGGGCTACCAACTTTATTCGCTTTTGGACAAAAAAATCGACGCTTGGCTAGAAAGAAGCTTTGACAAGCCTCATGTCCTCTTCATCCGGCCGAACTATTCCTCCTTCCAGCGGGCAAAAGCGAGAGCCTCACTCTGATCTCTTAACACCGGCTCGCGGTCATCAGGAGACGAGCAGGATGGATGCCGAGCTCCTACAATGAATTGGCGCCTCACCCAGCCTATCTCGTTCCTTCCTGCACTGCATGGTGGTCAGAGTCATGTTCCGTCTCTCTCGCTTAGTATCACACCTTGGCACTCCTCCACCTCAGAATTATTTCTTTTATGCTATCTTGTTCTCCCTGGGATGTGTAGTTTGGTGCGAGAATATTTGACCGCAAACCGCGACTATGGCATAGGTTACGGGCTGCGAATCTGATGAAGGGCCCAACGAGCGTCCGCATCACTGCACGCACGGTTCGTTTTGCCGTGGCTCGTCGTAAATGATCGTAAATTTTTAGTTGGAATAGTATTTTTCTCTCATACAAATCAGCCAACAGTATTTCTTCACGAATCAACAACGATATGAACCAGTCAACCGATCAGGTCGTAGGTTCTCCTCCAGATCGCCGGAAAGCAAAGACGGCGAGATGGCACCGCCGCTCCTTTCGCGTGGCAGTGTGGGTGTTGCACCACACACCACCGACTGCTAACTGAAACCGCAGAACCGAAGCGTGTGTGGGACGATGAACAGATGATGTGACAACGGCAATGTGCCCGATATTTGATTGATTACAGTATAAACTAAATCTAGGCCTTATCTTTTAGGAAATCTAGGCCCCTCTATTGGATAATAATGATGATAAAATGTTACTGGGCCGTGTCACATGCTTGGGACTCTTAAATAGGCCTGGATTACACAGATGGCCTTAATGTGGGCCAGCACTTCCTCCTCCTACTGGGCTTCCAAATTTCGAAGAAATTCAGGAATCAGATAGCCTGACGTCGCCCTCCACGACCGCTCCCGGCAGTCGCTCCATCTGGGCTTCCAAAAGAGAAACGGCGCTGCTTTTACGCCTTAACAGGCCGTGTTGTTGGGCCGACACAACGTGCGGAGGAGGTGGACCACCTGGGCTCAGCTGCTCCGTTGGATGGTAGGGAACGGCACGTCAGGCGATCTGATTTCCCAACAAAACATACAAGAGGGACACATCTCTCCCCACCTCGCTTCGCACCTCTCTCGAGCCGCCGGCTCCTTCGCCGGCGTTGACGATGGGCGACTATGGCCACGGCGGGGGGCAGATGCGGGGCAACCCGGACTCCCGCCCCAGGGGACAGGGCCAGCGCCCTAACGTCCAGCAGCTCAAGCTCGTAAGCCACCGATCCCCTCCTCTCCCCCCACTAAACCCTAAACCTAGCTGCCTGATTCGTCTCTGATCTGAGGTTTGTTTCTCTTCGCTCGCAGATGGGGCAGATCCACCCGACGGGGCTCACTCCCAACCTGCTCAAGCTCTTTGAGCCGCGGCCGCCTCTCGAGTACAAGCCCCCACTGGAGAAGCGCAAATTGCCGGCTTACACCGGTGAGTCGACGGATCTTGGGAATGTCTATTAGATGTTTTCAAGGGTTTGCTCACTGACTGACTGATGTGGCTACTGATTTGGATGCAGGGATGGCACAGTTTGTGTCGCACTTTGCTGAGAGCAACGATCCACAGTATGCTCCGCCGGTGCCTAAGTGTGAGACCAGGGTATGTTTTTGTCTAATAATTTTAAGGTTTTGATCAATATTGGAGAACTAAAAAAAAGTCAGACACATACTTCTTTTTTTAGCTAAAATCAAGCACCTCCTATTTTTCTTGCACAAAATATTTAAGGCTACAGTGCAGACAAGGCTGTGCCTTGAAACTGAACATATAAAATCAATCAAAAGCTCAATAGGTTATAGTGCCAAAAAGATCAAAGTGGCTGCATTAGGGTTGGCACATCCAAAAACCATGCATCCTAGCATATACTTAGTTTGATATTACAGTTTGCATCGGTTTACCAAAGGTAATCAAAGGAATATGATGCAGCAGAGCAATAGAAATATGCTGATGGCTGGTGGTATCACAGCTACTTGGGTTGGCTGTTAATGCTGATGACAAAATGAGAATTTGAGAGAGAGAAGTAAAAAAATATATATATATATGCTGAGTGTCCTAGGTGTGCCGTGTGCCTGATATCATGTTTGTACAGTTTTCTCTAATCTGACTTTGTGATTGGGTTTCTGAGGTAGCTGAGTTATGCTGTAGTGCAAGTGCCCAACTGGATGGTGTATTATGTATTTGTTATAAAGAATTGCATCTTGTTGAAAGTAGCTTCCGAAATCTGCTTGTAGCACATGATATTTAGGGTATTACCGGTCAACTTTGGTAGTTGCTTCTGCTACAAAAGCATGCATGGTTTGAGTATGTTCCAGATATTTTAATGTTTTGACTTTTGAGATGATAATCATGCATCCAACTGTGTGAAGGCATTGTCAAACTTCTTTTTGCTGAGATCACATGGGCCTAAATCATTCTTCAACTGCACAAATTCTGGCTTAATAATGCATTGGATTATGTCTTTCTCCATTTTGGGGCATATCATAACATTGTTCCACCCTTTTACTATTTTATTTTATCTTGTACCTGATTATATATATGCTCTGTATACAGGCTGAGAAAAAGGCTAGGATTCGCAATAATAAGCTCGAGCAAGGTGCAGCTAAGGTTGCTGAAGAGCTTGAGAAGTGTAAGTTCTTACTTAAGGCATGGTGTCACCCCAATTCTTTTAAAATGATGGATGTATTAACATCATTGTTCTGATTTGGTTTTATGCAGATGACCCACAAAGTGACCCCAATGCTACTGGAGACCCATACAAAACACTCTTTGTTGCTAGACTTGTAAGTATTTTTGCTTGAAATCATTGGCGCATTCCTTAGTCCGTACTCATGAAAAATAGATGGCAAGTTATCTTTGTAACACCAAGCTAATTGGCTTTGCCATTGTTGCAGAACTATGAGACATCTGAGCAGAGGATCAAACGGGAGTTTGAAGGTTATGGTCCTATTAAAAGGGTAAGTAATGTAGTGAATTCCTGTGCAGGTGAAGTTATTGCACTTTGGTAAGGTTTTTTCAGTTCTAAAATGCAAACAATCATTGGCCAAAACTGTGGAAAGGTTGCCTCATTAGTTTATGGCTTCCTTCTAAGCTCCTCGGACAAGTGTTTGCGACACCAAGGGTCCTTATAATCACTCTGTTGCTCCATTTCATATCTGGAATCAAAAGTTGCACTTCTTCATTTTCTTTCTGGTTTCTGAAAACTAACTTCGAAATGCTTTCAAAGAAACTGGGAACTCTTTCAATTTTCGTAGTCATGGTAAACTTAGCATCAATGTTTTAATTGAACTTTAGTTTTTGGAGCCAACAACTTATTTGCCCTGTTTCATGCACAGGTATTTAGTGTTTGCTCTTGAATGTATTCCGTGACAACTATTTATGGTTTTTGAGCTGTGAATTCGATGATTTCTCTGTACTTCATTTTACTTGAATGCTTAATTATGAAATTAGTTCCAGAATAAAATATTTTCAGTAGTTTTATACAGTTCCAACACAATGATGTAAAATGTTAGCTAGTTAAGTGTATTTAAACATCAGACAAGAAAATTTTCATGGGAGGGGTGTGTGGAGTAACTCTTGTCAGTTTTGTTGTGCTAAACTAAGGAAACATCAATCATCTCTGTGAGCACAGAAGGTCTACAACTCAACAGTCTCTCTTTTTAAGCATTTTTTGTACTATTTGGGGCTTAGTGGAATACATTTCAAATGAAAAATTATATAGGGTTCAGTCATATGTATGCTCGCTGGTAATTTAGTTAGTCTTTTGCTTTGAATCATTGGAAAGCCATTTTAATATGTGCATGGTTGGTACAACCAATTAATGGCAAGGCATCTCTGGGAACACAAATATGCGTAAACAGGTAACTATGGCTGCACCTATCCGTGGCACAGGTTCTCTATTTCCTAGTACCTTTTTGTTGTCATCGAGAAAATTTCATGAGAGGAGCAAATTGCTAGTAATGGTTGAGTTGTTCTCTCATTCCACAAATTTGCATCTACCATATTGGTCAACTTGGGTAAACAAGCTTGAAAAATGCTGACAGTGGCACAAAATTGCATAGATCACTTTGTATTTTTCAAAAAGCAGTTTGTAGACAGGGATTTTCTACGTTATGTGGGCTTAATTGGGTAGGTGTGCTGTGAGTATAGTATTTATAGTTCCTTCAGTTTAGCTATTAAAACTAGCACTGCTACCAAATTCTGGTTTTGTGGAGCAATCGACAACCTGACACAGCACTAATTGCATCTCTGAACTCCTAGAGTTGAAGATCCGTCGATTTGTCCATAAGGGGTATACATCACTCACTTGGTATTTATCACCTTTCTGTTAACTTTGTTATCATTCTGTTCGTTTGGTAAACGAAGGCTGAACAAATTTCACCGATGGAGGGCGACTTGGTATAGTATTTAGTGCTATCGTGCAATGTTTTCAAGTCATCCGATTAATCGCGATTAATCGTCCTAATCGGCCCCTGCTTACTGATTAGGGGTACCGTCGACTTGTACAAGTCGTCCGATTAATCGCGATTAATCATCCTAGTCGGTCCCATGGCGACTAGGTTCGACTGGACGACTTGAAAACATTGCTATTGTACACCCTTTTTGTTTAGTAAAATTCCCTGGTAAGGGGATATCCAATTTATTTCCCAACGTATGCCAATCGGCCAGACAGCGCTTTCCTCCAACTGTGTTGATCTGTGCTGGATTTCACTCCTCGTGGAAGCTCTACATGTGCAAGGTTAGCACGGCTGTTTTAGGCTTTATGCCTGTCTGTCGTGCAGCATAAAATATGCTAAATATTAAAAGAACAGCAAACACAATTAGAACTAATAATATATCTATTCTTAAGTTCAGTGGAACTTTCTTATTGAATATTATTTGATTACTATATTTGATCTTTGCAGGTTCGTCTTGTAACTGAGAAAGATACAAGTAAACCTAGAGGATATGCATTCATAGAGTATGTGCACACACGTGACATGAAAAGTAAGGTTCTCTTTTTTTTGTTGCAATTTCCCATTTGGTTTATTTTTTGACTCTCCTAATAACTTACATTTTGTCTGCTAACTTGGGTTCTCACCAGATGCTTACAAGCAAGCAGATGGGAGAAAAGTGGACAACAGGAGGGTATTAGTTGATGTTGAGCGTGGTAGAACTGTTCCAAATTGGCGTCCCAGGAGATTGGGTGGTGGGTTGGGATCAAGCAGGATGGGTGGTGCTGATACTGACAAAAAGGATTCCACTAGGTACATCTGTTTTCTCATTTTGACCACCTGTAAAAATAGAAAGAGGCACTGGAGTCAAACTTGTCACTAATGCTTATACTGGTCATATGTGTTTGCTTTGCTTCTACATGTTTGTGTTCCTTTTGAATTTTATATGCTTTTCTGTATGAGGCCTTCTGTACCATCTGATACATTGACACGTCATTGTTGTTGAAAGTTGTGATGACCTTAGTGTATTACTTGTGCTACATTTATGTTGGCATTACGATATCTAGTTGTTAACACTTGTGCATATCTTATTATCAGGGAGCAACAGCATGGTGGGCGCCCTAGATCAGAAGAGCCTAGGAGGGATGATCGTCGTGCCGATAGGTAAGCCATGCCGAATTAAAGGGATTGTTGCATTGATGTCATACTTTTGATGCTTTATATTAATTGCTTCTTTCTGTAATTATTTTCACTCAAAGGGATCGTGAAAAATCTCGTGAAAGGGTACGGGAAAGAGACCGTGAGGAGAGGACCCGTGAACGTTCGCATGACCGGACTCGTGATAGAGATTCACGAGATGAGAAGCATCACCATAGAGACCGTGAGAGGACTCGGGACAGTGAGAGAGGAAAGGACCGTGAAAGAGAGCATGGCCGTGACCGTGACCGTGATCGTCGTGACAGGGACAGGGATCGTGGTCGGGACTATGATAGAGAAAGGGATCGTGCTCGCTCTCATGATCGCCATCGTGAGAGAGGCAGGGACCGTGGTGAAAGAGATTATGAGCGCACCAGTCATGAACGTGACCGTGGTCACATGCATGAGAGGGATGCAGACTATGGCAATGGTGGGACAAAGCATGACAAAAATCTGTCAAGTTATGGGCAGGATTATGGCTATGGTCAGTATGAGCAACACAAAGGTCATGACGCATATGGTTATGGTCAAGATGGACGTGCGCATGAAACTGAACACTCAAAGCGGCATGAGCACGAGTATTATCGTGAAGCCAACTATCAGATGCAGCCAAACAATGCTGAACCAGAAGGCCCCGAGGAAGGCGAGGCATATGAGGAAGGCGACTACCAGTATCACTGGGCTGGTGAACACATGAATGAAGCTTGATTGCAGTGGTGAGATTTGCCTGCAGCTCTATACCGATATACAATGATAATTCCAAAGTTTGTTCTTTGTATGAATTTGTTTCAGCTGCATAGTGCCTGTCAGTTATGTTCTTCCATGTTGGGAAATTCTCAAAAGGAAGCAAAAGCATGCCCAACTGCGTGGATTTTGGAATTTGAAGCCTGTTGCTGCCAGTGCCTTGTGGAATAAGATGTTTGTGTAATCTGGTTGTGGAGATCCATATGATTTGCCCTCGTCCTTGTACTCTTCTGTTAAAAAGTTTTGTATGACAGATCCTTTAAATTATTTGTTCCAATTTTTTGCATAACTTTAGAAATGTTGTTCCATTTTTTCTTCTAACAAAATGACTTGCAATCACTAGGATCATGCCTGTGTGTTGCTACGGGGAAAAAATAATATCATGACAATTTAAATTGAAGAGTGTGTTGTACAGTTACTATAATAAAAAAACAATATTTTGAGTGCGATGTTCACATCATTCTATTGGGTTAGCCTTTGTCCTCTGGGTTGCCCGTTTGGTGTCTACAGGATTGTCTGCACTGAGTCTAAGCGTTTGCTGCTGAATTTCATTCAGTGGATTACAAGCTAATTTTGATTTAGCGATCTTCTTTGCATCTGAAGATTTGAATTTCAAGCCGATATAAGGCAAAAGCATCATAGTCAATGATCTCATATTCATAGATGTGACATTCATAACTGTTAGATGGCTGTGGATCCATGTAATAGGACCTCTTCAGAACCCAAAAGTCCATCACCTGCTTCCTAGATTCATGCCAACCACGGCCGTTGTAATCTAGCAAGGACCACTGCTCCCGATTTCCACTGTCAAATGCCCTCCTTAGTTTGTCAAAGAAAACCATTCTATGATATATTCACCTTCAAAGATGTAAAGATCGAAAAGTTCTGCAATAATAGAGGATGGCTAAGGATTAGTAAAAACGTTCATCAGTACCATGTATAGGCACAAGTCATGAATGAAAACCTTACCAGGTGCATTCCACGGAGACTTTGCAGTAGCAGCTCCTTCATAGATAGGGACCCCAACATTTTTCCTTGAATTTTTGCACTGACACAAACAGCAGATTAATGCCTCTTGGACGAATCACAGTTATTTTGCCTGGAGCGCCCTCTTCCTGCACAGCCAAATCAACATGATACATGCTACAATAATCATGCCAACTTTCTGATCCAATAGCAGGCCTGGGGCAGTCCCAGAGAGCGCATTTTGGCTTCAGGAATGCAGAAGGTGCAGAAGTCACTGTTTTGAGCAAATCTGTCATGTGCAAGAAAATACCCCCAGCACTCTGTCCACATATACTCATGCCAAGGTATGGCTAACTCGTGTGGCAAATTGAACTGTGGATATTCCAGTTGAACAATCCCTTCTAGGTTATTAAGGACATCAAGATTAGACCCAGAAAGGTCAACTATCAAAATTAAGTTATCATAATCCAAGTTCATGAATTTCCTTTTTTTTCAAGATGGTTCAATTCCTAATCCCTGGAATGTGTAGCTTTGACCGCAAACCGCAACGATGGAATAGGTTATGGGCTGCGAATCTGATGAAGGGCCCAACGAGCGTCTGCATCACTGCACGGAGTAGGTTCTCCTCCAGATCGCCGGAAAGCAAAGACGGCGAGATGGCACCGCGATTCCTTTTGAGTGGCAGTGTGGGACTGTGGGTGTTGCACCACACACCACCGACTGCTAACCGAAACCGCAGAATCGAAGGGTGTGTGGGACGCGTCTTGATGACTACTCCCTCCGTCCCAAAATAAAAGACGTTTTGGATTTTCGTGCCACAAGTTTGACTTGATTTGTAGAAAATACGTGCAATATTTATATCTTCAAATAAATTTGTTAAAAAACTAGACTAAAAGATCTTTTCGATGATACTAATTACTTAGCATAAATATTTATATATTTTAATATATAATTGTCGACATTTGTTTCTCGGGAAACGAGAACGTCACTTATTTTGGGACGGATGGAGTATCTTTTAGGAAATCTAGGCCCCTTTCTATTGGATGATGATGATAAAATGTCACTGGGCCGTGGCACATGCTTGGGACTCTTGAAACAGGCCTGGCTTACACAGACGGCCTCTTGGGCTTCCAAATTTCGAAGGAATTCGTGGCCTGCTGCGCCAAAAATAAGCAAGAACCTTCCTCGGTCAAACACTCAAACTCGGCGGCCTCCGAAACGGGATCGAACCCAACACGGCAACACGCCGAAGCAACGCATCAACCGCCAGTCACCCACGACGCGAGAGGGAACGTCTCCATCTCCAGAACCTTCCGGTACATTACAGAATCCCCCACCCTCACAGTTGGCTGCCGGAATTAGCCTCCACGAACGGGTCCAAGTTCCCCACGACGCGCCCGTTTCTACGGCACCACTGTCCAGATCGCATCCGACAGCCGGGACGCGCCGGAACTTTCTAGAACCCCTCCCCGGCCACACAAACCTTTAAATCCAGCCCCCCTCGCCTCCCTCCTCGTCCACCGGTTCCTCCGTTCCTCCTCAATTCCTCCACCACGTACGCGCTGACCCGGCGAGTCCAGTAGATTTTTTTTCCCTTCTCCCCGATACTCTCGACGAGAGCGTCTCTCCATGGCCGGAAAGGGAGACGGGCCGGCGATCGGCATCGACCTCGGCACGACCTACTCGTGCGTCGGGGTGTGGCAGCATGACCGTGTCGAGATCATCGCCAACGACCAGGGCAACCGCACAACGCCGTCGTATGTCGCGTTCACCGACTCCGAGAGGCTCGTCGGCGACGCGGCCAAGAACCAGGTCGCCATGAACCCCATCAACACCGTCTTCGGTAAGTCCAGCAGCATTGATCTTTCTTTTGTTATGTGAACGCTGTTTATCTGTTTGCTTGATCCGTTCATACGCGGGGTGTGGATCTAATACGCTGCGTGGTTTGTTGATCCGTTTGCAGACGCGAAGCGGCTCATCGGGCGGCGCTTCTCTGACGCGTCGGTGCAGAGTGACGTAAAGCTGTGGCCTTTCAAGGTGATCCCGGGCTCCGGCGACAAGCCCATGATCGGGGTGCAGTTCAGGGGCGAGGAGAAGCAGTTCTCGGCCGAGGAGATCAGCTCCATGATCCTGAACAAGATGAAGGACACGGCCGAGGCCTACCTCGGCACTACCATCAAGAACGCCGTCGTCACCGTCCCGGCCTACTTCAACGACTCCCAGCGACAGGCCACCAAGGACGCCGGCGTCATCTCCGGCCTCAACGTCATGCGCATCATCAACGAGCCCACGGCCGCGGCCATCGCCTACGGACTCGACAAGAAGTCGAGCAGCGACGGCGAGAAGAACGTCCTCATCTTCGACCTCGGCGGCGGTACCTTCGACGTCTCGCTCCTCACCATCGAGGAGGGCATCTTCGAGGTCAAGGCCACCGCTGGCGACACCCACCTGGGAGGCGAGGACTTCGACAACCGGCTCGTGAACCACTTCGTGCAGGAGTTCAAGAGGAAGAACAAGAAGGACATCACCGGCAACCCCAGGGCGCTCCGGCGGCTGAGGACCGCCTGCGAGAGGGCCAAGAGGACGCTCTCCTCCACCGCCCAGACCACCATCGAGATCGACTCGCTCTACGAGGGCATCGACTTCTACACCACCATCACCCGCGCCCGGTTCGAGGAGCTCAACATGGACCTCTTCCGCAAGTGCATGGAGCCCGTGGAGAAGTGCCTCCGCGACGCCAAGATGGACAAGAGCAGCGTGCACGACGTCGTGCTCGTGGGCGGCTCCACCCGCATCCCCCGAGTGCAGCAGCTGCTCCAGGACTTCTTCAACGGCAAGGAGCTGTGCAAGAGCATCAACCCAGACGAGGCTGTCGCGTACGGCGCCGCCGTCCAGGCCGCCATCCTCACCGGCGAGGGCAACGAGAAGGTGCAGGACCTGCTCCTGCTCGACGTCTCGCCGCTCTCGCTCGGCCTGGAGACGGCCGGAGGCGTCATGACGGTGCTCATCCCCAGGAACACCACCATCCCGACGAAGAAGGAGCAGGTCTTTTCCACGTACTCCGACAACCAGCCCGGCGTGCTCATCCAGGTGTACGAGGGTGAGAGGGCCAGGACCAAAGACAACAACCTGCTCGGCAAGTTCGAGCTCTCTGGCATCCCTCCGGCGCCCAGGGGTGTCCCCCAGATCACCGTGTGCTTCGACATGGACGCCAACGGCATCCTCAACGTGTCGGCGGAGGACAAGACCACCGGCCAGAAGAACAAGATCACGATCACCAACGACAAGGGCCGGCTGAGCAAAGAGGAGATCGAGAAGATGGTGCAGGAGGCAGAGAAGTACAAGGCCGAGGACGAGGAGCACAAGAAGAAGGTGGACGCCAAGAACTCGCTCGAGAACTACGCCTACAACATGCGCAACACCATCAGGGACGACAAGATCGCCTCCAAACTCCCGGAGGCCGACAAGAAAAAGATTGATGACGCCATCGAGGGGGCCATTAATTGGCTCGACAACAACCAGCTCGCCGAGGTCGACGAGTTTGAGGACAAGATGAAGGAGCTGGAGGGCATCTGCAACCCCATCATCGCGAAGATGTACCAGGGCGCCGCTGGTCCTGACATGGCCGGTGGCATGGATCAGGATGCTCCGCCGGCTGGTGGCAGCGATGCAGGCCCCAAGATCGAAGAAGTCGACTAAATGAGGACATTTTGATATATATAGTTTTGCTTAAATAATTACAAAGTGGATCCTAGTACTCTTTTTATGCAATTTCTTTTTTGGCCATATACAGGGGCCCTAGTTCATGTTTAAGTTTATATTATTACCCTGGCTAGTGATTGATTAGTATACTATACTTTTCATTCCTGCATGTATTTGTCTTCGAAAGGGCGGGCCTGATACAAGCGGTAGAGTCTTACCGCCTTAGACCGAAAGGTCCCGGGTTCGAAAAAATCGGTTCGAGTCGCGATCTCCTCGCATTGCACAAGCGAGGGTAAAGCTTGCCACTAATACCCTTCCCCAGACCCCGCATAGGACAGAAGCTCTCTGCACTGGATACGTCCTTTTTTTTATGTATTCGTCTTCAAAATCTATTTTAGATGGCTAAAAACCTTTATTAACCTACGCAATACAATGATGAATAACTAAGATTTCAGAAAAAGCCTGAAGCTTAACAACAGGAGCACTAGGCTAACAAATAATAATAACAACATGCACGCAAAAATCAATCATGCAGGCTATAAAAATCTAAATATATAAATTTTGGGTTTGCAATTCAGGGTTTCACTGTCAACACTGAATATCATTCAATCAGAATTAGTAGTCTGCGCTCCATGTTCAAACATCATCTACTCTACAAACTTCAAGAAACCATATTGTCCAATAACACAGCAACATGAAACCATACTTCAAACTTCCAACCATAAAAGATGAGTACCAGAATCCGAATATCAGATATAGTTCCTCACTGATTCAGATTCTGCTAAGTGGGCTGTCACCCTAAACCGCTATAGCTCTTCACGCTCTTCAAAACCTCTTCCTCCAACCCAACCAACATGCGGCAGAAGTCCTCAGCATCCTTGGCTGGTTCCTTGAATGTGAACCTGAACTCCTTGCAGTGGTATTGTCGAGGGACATCAGTAAGGATGGCTCTTTCAGGCACTTTGGCGAGAACATCAAAACCGTGGTGGTCAATGGAAAGCATGACAGCGCTCTTCAAGCAAAGATAGATATGATAGTTAATTGTACTGAACTAACAGAAAGGCCATAATTCAGACAACAAGAAAGAAGCCGCACATATCAGAAACAACAAGAGCATCCTATGCAACATTGCAATGTGTGCAGATACAAGAGAATAACTTACTCTTGCTATCACATTAAAATACTCAAAACAGAAAATCATCAGTGCCCTCCTCCTCGAGTCATTTCGGTTGATACCATCCACAAGCTTTGCAGAGAATGGCACTAGGAAGTTGAATACATATTTAGAAAATTAACATCGTAGTGCAAATAGGCGTGGAAACATATAATTGTTGAAAGCAACTGACTAGTAGTATCCTGGAGTTATATATCTAGCTTAACATTTGGTCTGCATATAGCTGTCATCAAAAGAATAAAGGTGAAGATGCAGGGCAGCAGGGTTGAAAGAGCTTGTAAGAATAATAAAAAAAAAGACTTACTTAGCAGATCTGCTTTTGGTGGTTCAAAGCTGTCCAATTCAATATTATGGCTGCTCCCATTGGAGTCTATGTAGACACATGAACTGCAAGAATAGCAATGATGAAAATTCAGCTGTGCTGAATTAAGTAATAAGAAAAGATACCTAACATCAGAAAATAAACAAGCCATGTTACAGACCCTATGTCAAATTTTAAGATGCTGTAAGAGCTCTCCTCACTGAGTAGACTGAGGAGGCCTTCACTCCGTGACCTGCAGGTAGCACCCGCCGAAGACAGTATTGCTGACACTCCATAACTAGCTCCACTAGCAGCTTCGTGTTCCTTCAGAATATCTTTCTTCAGGCTATCAGCAATAATTGGAACCTTCAGCACAGTACACAAAGATTAGCGGGCATCACCTTACCACCTATAGTAAGCAATGAAGCATGTTTATGCATGCTGGGGACTGGAGAACAAGTTTACCTTTGAGTCTTTCAGGCGCAGAACATCACCAGTCATAGCAACACGAGGAGGCGTCTGTGTTCAGCAACAAGATTAAGGTGCTCGTACAAGCAATACGAGAAAAGCAAACGAGCAACAATTTCAATGCCATCAAGTTGAAATTCATAGAGAACCACCTTCTTCAGTGACTTCAATAAGCTCGCAACTCGGCCACGGATCGGACTGCATACTGCAAGAGACCCCCGCTCGTCGATTATAATGTTCTATCCAACACAAGATTCCACACAAGCAACATATTTTAATAAAATTTAACTATGACAGCAACTACAATTGATCGAACATCATAAGTACACGAACAACAGGAATTGAGAGTTTTACAATGTTGTGCATGTCGTTCTCAGGGACAATCAGGTAGGGCGTCCCCTTCTGGATCATGTAGTGCACCCTCGACGTGTAAATCTCATCCTTGCTGCCCAAGAGCAACCCCAACAAAAACCAATCAAGACAAACAGCTCATACTGTTCCAGACCTTATTCGCACAAATACACAGATAATACGACACGAGCGTATGAATCCAGAGAGTAGCAATGGGGCGCACGCACCTTCCCTTGGCGTCGGCCTTCACCGTGTTGAGGTGGGCTTCCCAACCGGCGGCCAAGATGTTCTGCGAAACCAGGGGCGAGGGAAGTAAGAACAAGAACACCAGTAGCTAACAAGAGAGGAGCGGAGCCGTAGCTGATGTTGCTGGCGAGCAGTACCCGGCACTTGTGAGTGACGGAGAGGGCGGCCGATTTGACCTTCGCCGCCGCCATGGCCTCCGCTCCACGCACGCGCACCTATGAAATGTTTCCGCGGTGCGGGCTCCGTAGGGCAGAGTGGCAGAGAGCACCGGCAATTGGAAGCGGCGACGTTGTCTGCTTGATTAACCTGTGAAGTGACAACCCTCTAGAAATCGGCACCAATTTCGCCGCCGTCGATGGATGGATGTCTTGTTGAGTTGGAGTTGGACGCGCCAGCGTCGTGTGGGGCGACCGGGCGAGGGAGGGAGTGGGCGGCTGGGAAGGGGGGAGGATGCGCACTCGCAGAGTCGCAGACGCAGTGGTGCAATCCGGCAGGACGAGGAGACCCTCGTGCACGGGCCGATGGACTCCTTCTTCTTTTTTTCTTGAGTGGAGCCGATGGGCTGCTGCTTGCACGCCAGGGCCCAGTTGCCTGTTGGTTTGGACTGCAATCCACTAGTCAGGTTCACATTTGCAGCCCGTCCGACCGCGAAACGCTTGTGAACGCGTAAATGCGACTGTTCAAGCGTGCTGTGCGTCTCGGACTCTCGGTGGCTCGGCGCCGTGAGCATGGGCGTGTGAGACTCTGAGTACGGGCTGTTTGGAACACGGCTATGCTGTTGTACCTTAATAAAAGTTAAAAAACGTGCAGATGTACTAGATGCTTTGACCAAAGTTAAAATCTTTTTTTCTTGATCGAGGAAACGGCTGCCATGCTTGGAGTATTTGCGAGTCCTGATGCAAGCTTTTATGGCTGTCGAGCTGGCCCTAGTACTAGCGCACATGTATAGATGGGCAAAGGGCCGAGCCAGGCACTGTGCCTCACCGACGACCCAAGCACGGCCTGCTGGATCGGTTTTCGGGCCAGGCTGGCCCGATAAGCACGGCCTGCCAAGGAGACTAGGCCAGCCCGAGGCCTACTTCAGCAAGGGAAGAGAGGAGGACGGTGGCGCTCGAAACCGTGGAGGAAGCCAGGCCGCCGGCCCGCAGAGGCGGTGGAAAGGCGTTGGAGTCGTTGCTCGAGCCACCTGAAAGTCCTAGTTTGGTTTTGAATGATTGATGAAATCTATTGGACTAATCATTGATCTAAGTGTGTAAACCAGATAGGATGGTCCAAAACCAAGTGTTGGAGCAAGATGAAGTCCAAGGTAATGATGGTGGACATGTGACGATGAGCAAGCTCTAAACTTTGGAAAAGAAGAAAGAGAAAAACAAAATGGGCTCAAGACAAAGGTATATTTGATAGGGCTATTTTGTTTTGCCACTCAAGACACCAAGTGGGTATGAGTGAGTTTATAATAGATAGACGTACTATTAAGACACTACAAGAAATCTTAAGATCTATGACAATTTTTTTGTGATGATGAGTCAATTCGTCAATAAGTCATTCTGTTTTATGACGACTTTTGGGTGGAGAATGACTTTCTAACGAAAATTATGTGTTCGTCATTAAGACGCAATAAAAATCGTCATAACCTAGAGAAGTAGTTTGTCTATGATGATCTATGTTCCGTCATAACATGCTACCTTGCAGTTGTCATAAATTATTGGCAATATTAGTTTGTCATAACTTTTAGTTAAATTTTAAAAGAAATTAGATAGCTAGTCCCACAGTCATTTGTATATATCAGCATGTACTTGATAATTTATCAAATTATTATATATACAGCCCATAGGCTTGCGCCGTGCGCTCCACGCGGGGGCAGCCTAGCAGGCCTGCGTACACCACATGTATAGTATGTTTATATTTTCAATATCCGTCCTGTGCTTGCTTTTTTTAGATCTCCACCCCGTGCATGCTAATCAAATCTCCTTGGCCTCTAAATCACGTGTTTTGCACCTGCTTGCGCACGCAAGGACCCCATGGCCCATGGGGAAACCGGAAACCTGCCTGGACTTCTTTTCCCCACATGCGCCAGCACACCAGCAGACCAGCCCAAAGCCTAGGACGTGGCCCAGCACGAGGAACGCAGCGCTCACTTAAAAAAACTACTGCTCCGTTCCGTCGCCTCTTTCTCCTCCTTTGCAGCCACCGTCCCGTTCCATGGAGTTTCACGGAGGCTACCACCCGCATCTTTTCCAAAGCTCCAGCCGGCCTCTCTCTTCTCTACTCTCTCTCTCACCCAACGACGACAGGGCCCCACGGTGCCGCGTGGTGCAAGCCTATTGGCCGAACCACGTCACGCGCACTCACCCGGTGTCTGATCCCGCTTCCCGCTCGAACACACGCGCACCCGCGTCCGCAAATCTGGAAAGCCGTGGCGCTCTCTCTCTATCTCTCTCTTTTTCTGGGCCGCTGCCAGGCGGGTCCGACAAGCACGTACTTGTGGACATCCAGAACATTTTTAGGTGTAGGCCTTGTTTAGCCCTTGTTTAGTTTACGAAAAGTTTTTTCAAAAAGTGCTACAGTACCCATTACTGTCGCGCTTACCAACGGCACTGTGGCACTGCCGCACCTGCAGACAAGAATGATCCACAATTCAAAATCTAACGATGGAAACTTAGATCAAGTAAATTACTGAGCTATCTGCAGATATAAGGAACCTAGATCACCAACTAGAAGAAGTAGCACCACCACCAATTTGTAGATCGGAATCAAACCCTAGAAACACCTCAAGAACAAATATCGCAAGTAATGAAGCAAAACACAAGTGACACAATGATTTATTTCGTGGTTCAACTCGCCACTAAGGCTTGTCTACCTCCACGTTATTGAGGTTAGCTACTAAGGCTTGAGCTTTACAACTCTACCTCGTTCTCAAGTGAAGGAAGTGAATCCTTGAGATGAGGAGTGTTTCACTAGATGATTAGGGTGATTACAATGTATCACTCACACAGTTATATAAAACTATGTGAGGGATGTATCTATTTGTGAACAATGTATAGTTTCACTTTGTTAAAATAACTTAAAATTTTTATGGCAATCTACTTATATAAATATTGACCACTTAGGTAGTCTAGTTCATGTAAAATTATGTTGGGGTATATAAATTCAGTAGACAATAGTTCTTATGATTTGCAATCTAGTAACATAAAATTCGTTGTAAATAAATAAAAGGAAAAAAAATTAAACAGAGGCTCGCAGAAATAAAGCCCATCTCGTGGATCTGGCCCATCTCAGCCCGCAAGCCACGCCACATTCAGGCCATTAGATCAAAATGAACGACCAAGATGCAGCAAACCTCACATAAAAGCACCTCCAAAACCCTAGACAGCTCCTGGATCCACACCCTCTCCGCTTCCTCCCCTCCCATGCGCCTCCACACCACTGCCCGCCACCTGCTGCTACCACTCCCCTCCCTCTAGATGCCGACCGCGACGCCACCCCTCCATATCCAATCCAAGGCGCCGGAGGCAATGGATCCAACGCTAGCAGCAGAGGATCAGGTCCTGGCGGCCGCAGATTTTAATGGAGTCATCGACGAGGAAGAACCGAGGAGGAGGCAACGGATCTAGGCAGCGTGCACGAAGGAGCTCAAGATTCCCAGGTCTCATCCGGAGTCGTCGCCCCCACTCGCTCGCGAAGAACCACAGCTACCCTGCGATGACGCAGATCATCGACGGCAAGGCCATCGCTGCCGGCGTCCGCTGCGACGTCGCCGCCGATGTGGCCGCGCTCTCCTCGGCCCAGACTCGTAAGCACTCCGCTTCCCTCTATCCGCTGCCTGTGAGTTCTTGGATCGAGGCGCGTAGGCCTCGGATTGTGTGCTGACGCTGTGCTCTCTCGCTCGTTCGCTCGTAGGTTCCGAGGCTGGCCGTGGCCATCGTGGGGAGCCGGAAAGACTCACAGACCTCCGTGAACACGAAGCGCAAGGCGTCTGCCGAGGTCGGCATCTGCTCATCGACGGCGACCTCCCTGAGGACATCTCCTAGCCCGCGCTCGTCGCCGAGGTTCATCGCCTCAACGCTGACCCCGTCGTGCACGGTACCGCCTCCATTTTTTCCATTCTCCTTCGTTGCTCGTGGTCTCTGGTTGTCAGGCTGCCAACATGCTACTCTGATTGTGTTGCGAATGTAGTAATCTCCCTGCTTGCCTGGTAACTCTGGACTCTAGAGATGGTTAGATTTCCGTTATTATGGAAATAAGGTGAATGGTATGACTCTGATTGTTTTGTCCAGTAATTGAATCATGCACTGTATTACTCTGGATTGGTTGGCTGATTATTACTTGATGGCTTATACCCAGGAAGTCGACGTCATCGGCTGCATCAGCTCCTTCCACTTCTACCTTACGCAAACTTGCATATTCGCAGGAAGTCAATTTCATCTGCGGCATCAGCTCCTTCCATTTGTTCCTTACAAAAATCCATGGACATTCATGTACGAGTCCAGATTGGGTTCTTTCCAAATTCAAAATTCTCCCCTGTAGATGTATGACCATTTAACCGATTGATTTGTTTATGAATGGAATGTGTTTGAGCTGTGATTTTAATAATTTGGACTAGTTGTGTTTTGTTTGCTTCAGATTTTTTTTATCATGGGCCGTCCTAAAAAAATGTGGCATGGGCTGGACCTAAAAATATTGGCTATAAAATGGGCCTCTAAAAATGCAAACAGGAATGCGAAAATAAAAAAACAGGCTGAATGTGAAAATAAAAATCAGACTAAAAATATGTTCTGTTATGCTGCTGGACTGTAAGCTAAATGGGCCCAAACAAAAAATTGTGTGGGCTAATTATAATAAAACAAAATGGGCTGAAAAAATATTAGGAAGCTAAATGGGCCGCTTAAAAGTCTGCTTAGTATATGGGCTTAGCCAGGCCTTAAGATATTTAGTGACGACTCTCTAATCTGGTCGTCATTAAAAATTATGATGAAAAAATATGCAATCGTCATTAAACAAGATTTACTACGCATGATCTTTGACGATTGGTTTTTCGTTATGCAGTCGTCACAAATACAACTACTATGACAAATATATCAGAATTCATGATGACAATAGGTCGTCATAGATCCTAAGATTTCTTATAGTGAGAGTGGAGAATCTTGGTTAAAACGGTTATCGAGTGCGACTAGCTGAAGTCATTGTTGCATATGCATTTGGACCTAGTGTACTAACTTAATACCCTTGGAATTGCTTTGAAAATATGCTAACACACGTGCACAAAGGTGAGACACATTGTGGTTAGCACTTGAGAGCAAAGGTAAAGAAGTTAAAGTTGAAAAAGAGATGAAATGAGCAACTGGACTGTGGCCTCAGGATGGACAGGACCCTGGCTGGCAGGTCCGATACTAAACCCTAAGCCTCGGGCGTTGTTGTGGCTATGACCGGACTCATGCAGGCCGCGTTCGGTCCCTGGCCGCAGCATCGGGTCGTTTGGCGCAGAGAGGCGTGGTTCTGGAGGACTCGATCGGACTCAGGCACGGGGGCACGCCAATGAAAGCCCTAGTTTTGTTTTAGATAAGTGATGAAACCTAAGTACTAACCTTTGTCATGAGTGTTGATTTGAGCAAGGTTGGTACATGCCAAGTGATGGAGCAATGAGAGATCCATGGAGATGAAGATGGACATGTGATGATGGTGATCAAGCTCCAACTTGAAAAAGAAGAAAGAGAAAAACAAAAACCAAGTGTTGATCGAAGCAAAGGTATCAAATAGTTTTTTGTTTTGATAATCAAGACATTATAGAGAGTATGATCACATTTAGAATCGATAGCCATACTATGAAGAGGAGAAATCTTTGGCTAAGCAATTATCGAGTGCCACTAGGTAAAGTCATTCACGCATATGCATTTAGGGACCTAGTGTGCTAACAATTGACCCTTGAAAAATGTTTCGAAAAATGCTAACACACGGGCACATGAGTTTGTGCACTTTGTGGTTAGCAACTTGGAAACAAGGGAGAAGTGCTTGAGGAGATAAAAAAGAGAAGGGGTCACTTACACGCGACCGAATGCTAGTCTCGGCTTGACCGAACACATCCGGTGCATGATCCTAGGTGGCGCGGGTTGTGGCTGAGAGGGCCAAGTCCTCATCGGACGCTGGACCTGACTCGAGCGAGGCGTCAGGTCACGGCACGCTGAGAGGGCGAGGCTCAGCCTCATGACTGGACGTAGGTGGCGACGCGCGATCGAACGCTGGGTGAACACTGTTCACACGTCCAGTCTTGGTGCTGAGGCGCGCGTGCGGCTAAGGGGAAGGACCGAACGCTGGGCACATCAGGTCATCACTGACCGGACACGTCTGCTCTTCAAAAACACACTCTGGACCCTTACTAGAAACGACTGGACTCCGCTTCGTGGTGCGTCAGGTCACAGGAGCGGCGCGTCCGGTCACATGTTAACTCACGCAAGCGATTGGTTAGTGACCGTTGGAGATAAACGGGCGAGGTTCAAAGGGGGACGCATGGCGTCCATCGGGCGACCGGACTCTGGCCAATCGAACGCTAGGGTGCGTCCGATCAGTGCGTCCGATCATGCCCTGACTGCTCGATGGCTCTGAGCCTTAGGGGCTCTATAAATAGAAGTGGTTCGCCTTAGGCTCACTCTCTTGTACACTTTCATTAGTGATACATCCTTGTGAGCCTAAGGAAACACCTCCCACTCATCTCCATCATTGATTCATCATCAAAGTGAGATCAGGAGTGATTCCTAGTGTATTTGCTTGAGTGATTGCATCTAGTGGCACTTGGGGATCGTTGTGGCTATAGATTTCTTATTACTCCTGGTGTTTGCCGGCACTTAGACGGTTTGGAGTAGCGAAGGAGCTTTAGCACGAGTTGGTGATTGTTCGTGGCCATCTCCCGGTGATTGTGAGGGGTCTTGTACCTTTTCCGGTGGAGAGCCGAAAGGTAACTCTAGTGGATTGCTCGTGTCATTGAGTTACCTCACTTATGGGTAGGTTCTTACAACACCCAAGTGTTGGGCTAGGTTTGTGATACCTATTAGCTACCGAACCACCAAGTGTTAGTCAACACAACGAGGACTAGCGTGCTGACAAGCGCGTGAACCTCGGGAGAAAAATCTTGTATCAATTGTGATTGAAATTCTTCCGGTGATTCTTTTGGTATTCATTGATTGGTTCATCATCTCTTGCCACGACGGTATAATCACCTTACTCACTCTCTTGTATTTACTTTTGATATATAGTTGTCTAGCAAGCTCTTTGTAACACCTCTAGTGTTATGAACTTGCTTAGCACCTCGGTTAAGGCCTCGGGGGATTTAGCAAAATGAGTTTTTGAATTTTAACAAGTTAAAACACACATGAAACGGAAAGCAATTTCGGTAAACAAAAATAGAATATAACGTATGCATAATGCTTATGTAAAAGGATGAGCAAATAGTGTAGTTAAGAGTGCAACTTTAGATTTGGGAGTGAATAGTGTTAACCAGAGTTTTGGGAGCTCAAACATCGAATCCGAGCTTTGGACCTTCTAAGACTAAAAGGAAGAAGACAATGCCATATTGGCGTTTATGTTTTAACTAAAATACTTAAGCACTAGCTCCACAGTTTCATTTTGTTGGTTGCCTCTAGGTGAGTGCTTTAGCAGGGTGTAGCCTACGGATGAGTTGGGGTTGTCGTGGCTTCGCAAAAATTGCCCTAACTTCGTTAGAACTCGCTGTCAGTTTTCTTTCGTGCTTCGGTCGTGAACGGGCATTCAGCGCGATGAGCTCATGTTGGCATCCTTCCATTTCCCTCTCTGGTCACTCTTTGAGAGCGCGGTTTGCTTTGCCAGTTAGGTGTTAATATCGGCCCTAAGTTGGTAACTTTGGTTGAACCTCCACCGAGCTGGGTTTGAAGTTTGGCGCACTCCAAAAATTGTGCAAGCACATGGTTCAGCCGTTCAGGGCCGGGGACATGGTCACCGCATCCGATGTCGTGCCATCGTGGGCTACCTGCACTACTATCGGCCACTGCTACCACGCGCTGCGCCGCGCGTTGACTGGCTTACCCTGTGGCCGTGACCGCTGTCCCACTAGCCAGCCGTGTGGCCATCAGCTGCCCGCCGGGCCAGGCGTAGCCGCAGCCGCTCTCCACCATGCGTGGGATGCTGCCGACCATGGCGCTGTCCGAGCACACATGCAAGGCTGCACCTTGTCCTCTTGTCATTTCGGTCACTGCAGCGCTCGCCCTCTGCCACTCAACCCACCTACCCGCTCTGATCTTAGAGCCTGGCATGACTTGCCACATCGTGAGGTCACGCTGCCGCATGCACATGGTGAAAGCTCTAGTTTGGTTTTGGTAAATTGATAAAACCCTAAGTGCTAACCTAGTTTATCAAAGTAATTATGAGATAGGTGGTACATTCTAAGTGGTGAAACAAATGAAGATCATAACATGTTTGGACTTGGAATAGAAGAAAGAAAAACAAAAAGCTCAAGGCAAAGGTGAAATTGATAGGAGCTTTTCGGTTTAGTGATCGACATACTTAGAGAGTGTGATCACATTTAGGATCGATAATCATACTATTAAGAGGGGTGAAACTCGTATCGAAATACGATTATCAAAGTGCCACTAGATGCTCTAACTCATTTGCATATGCATTTAGGATCTAGTGGAGGGCTAACACCCTTGACAACATTTGTGAAAATATGCTAACACATGTGCATAAGGTGATACACTTGGTGGTTGGCACATTTGAGCAAGGGTAAAGAAGATAGAGTTGAAAAGGAATTGGTCACGCTGGTCACTGAGCGACCGGACATGTTCGGTATGGAGACCGGACGTGTCCGGTACTAACGGTCGGACTCTGGCTCAGTGGAGTGACCAGACGCTGAAGAGTTACTGTATCAGTGTCCAGTTAAAGTGACTTAGCTCGATTCAGGTTTGTAGAGAAGCTTTTGGTCGCCATACCAGACGCGTCCGGTATGAACCAGCTAGTCGGGTTTCATAACTGAATTTGATCGGACTCTGGGAGCCTCTGGACCCATGTGGCCGGACGCGTCCGGTCGGCCCAAAGCGGCTCTAGGAGCTCTCTAGACTCGATCGGACGCTGAGTCTCCTGCATCTGGTCTAGTGTGATCGAACACGTCTGGTCGGGCCAGAGCGGCTCTGGGAGCTCTCTGGACTCGACTGGACGCTGCCTGTCCTGTGTCCGGTCATCCACACTAGACATGTCCAGTCGCATGGGACTCATGGCAGCAACAGCTACTTCATTTAAAATGGGACACATGGCGGTCAGGCAACGACCGGACGCGTCCGGTCACCACATCAGACGTGTCCGGTATACATGATCTGTGCGTCCGGTGCACATGGCCTGCACGTCCGATCGACGCGTAGTCAGCCCAATAATTAAGCCAATGGCTCTATTATTTAGGGATATCTATAAATACCATTTGGCTAGCTTTAGCTCACTCTCTTGGCCATTTGCATTGACATAGCAACCTTGTGAGCTTAGCCAAAGCCCTCCCACTCATCTCCATTATTGATTCATCATCTTTATGAGATTGCGGGAGAATCCAAGTGCATTGCTTGAGTGATTGCATCTAGAAGCACTTGGTGTTCGTGTTTCGCTGCGGGATTTGCTTATTGCTCTTGGTGGTTGCCATCACCTAGATAGCTTGGAGCAGCAGAGGAGGATTGGCATGAGTTAGTGATTGTTCGTGGTCATCTCCGGTGATTGTGAGGGGAGTTGTACCTTCCTCGGCGGAGCACCAAAAGATAACTCTAGTGGATTGCTCATGTCATTGAGTTACCTCACTTGTGGGTAGGTTCTTGCAGTGTCCAATTATGTGGACGAGGTTCGTGCAATACCTCTTAACCGTCAAACCACCTAGTATTGGTCGACACAACGGGGACGTAGCGTGTTGAGAAGCACGTGAACCTCGAGAGAAAATTAGTTGTCTTATGATTGATTTAGTGTTCATCTTGTGATTGGTTCACTCCTCTACATGGCGGTATAATCACCCTACTCACTCATTTATATTCTCGCAAACTAGTTGTAGCAAGCTCTTTAGTGTAATTAGAATTAAGAGCTTGCTTTATAGTTTGAGTTCATCTAGTGGAGCTCTTTAGTGTAGCAAGTGTGAGAGCTCTTAGTGAGTAGTGACTTAGCAAATTGTGTGTCTAGTGATCATAGTAACTAGAATTGTTGAATAGGTGGCTTGCAACCCTTGTAGAGCTAGAGCAAGTGTGCATTTTGCTATTTGTTATACTAATCAAATTGCTTTAGTTGATTTGTAGATTTTTAAATAGGCTATTCACCCCCTCTAGCCATATTAGGACCTTTTATATGGCCGCACAGGCACTCCCTAAAGGCTCCACCTGAGCATTAAACAACACGACCCTTGCCCTCGCTTGTGCGGTTGTGTCCTCGTGTTGCCATGCCTTGTTGGGTCTTGGTTGGGTCACCTCTGTCGGGGCCGCTCCCTATGACATGGCGGTGGCGGTGCGCCGCTCTCCTTTTCCCTTCATAATCACCAACTCAAAGCTTCCTAGCCTAATTCCTCATGTCAGTGAGAAGCAGAGGAAGTTAGCTAGGTGCTCCGTTCTCGTCGAGTCCAGCAGTGGTCCGTCTGTGGCCAATTTCGGCTTTTGCTCGCCGCCGGCCACGAGCGCCACCACAGCCAGTGGGTTGGGGGTAAGTCCCAACCTGTGGGGAAAGGACTCAATTGGTTGTGTTTCTAGACTCATCTTGATCCCCTCTAGCTGGTGTTTGCGTCAGGTTGGTCTGGGTTTCCGTCGTGGGCACGGGCGCACGTGGCCAGACCACCTCAGCACTCCCCGGGTTCAACCGTCATCGCAAAATGGTCTACAATGAGTTTCTGATGCTTTCCCACCGTCTCCACCCCTTCGTTAGGGCCTTAGCTCATCGGAACAGCCGTGTCGACGCCATAGGCAGCCACTCGCCGCTATAGCTCGCGTTAGTGTGTCCCTGAGTCCCTAATCGCACCCAACCTTGTGTGTTTAGCCGTAGATGGTGGTTGACCCCTTACTCCCGTCGTAGCGAGCCTAGGTTGCCTGGTGTAGCTGCCTTATGCCGTCGGCCTCCGCGCCGGCGAGCGTGGGGATTCCAAGGACCTCTCCGTGGTGAGGATGAAAACGTTCGAGGGCTTGATCGCAAAACCACTGCCGATAGGAATAGTGCACATAGCATTTTGCATTAATCTTTGGAAGCTCAGAGGCTTTTCTACAAAATAGCCAATGCGCGCAGGCACCCTCGGCCTTGGACCGTACTGGGCCACCGCGCCTGCGTGGGGCTACTGGGCCGAATCGATGTCCACCGGCCCTTCTCTTTTTCTAAAGCGTTTTCTAATTTAGTTTTTAAGGTAAACTTATAAATTCAATATAAATTTATGTAGTTAACCAAAAATTATGAAACTAAATTTTTTAGTGTTGACACAAAAATGTGACGATGTGATTAACACACAGCAAGCTAGATGATCTAAGTAGAACGAGACCAGGGATCTACTTAGCTTCAACACAGAACCAGCTGATTCTGAAAACCCAATGTCGTGTCAATCAATTTGACCTGCAATTGACAAGAAGATAAAATCTTATCAGTAATTTAAGGTGGAACATGTCGATGTTGCACCAGAAGTTCCAAATATATGGCTAGATAGCCGATTCAATAAGGCTATCGACTAAATAGTCGATATCCAGCGTATCCATAAAATAAAGATCTTTAAATCAAGGATTATCGGCTAATATTAAATGATAATGATATGAATCAAAATAACCGATGCTCATGGAACATCAGAAAGCATCATCGGCTAAATGAAACATGATCGATATAAAGCGTCGAGCCAATAAGTTTGATGAAAAGAGTATAACATGCGAACAAATCGACTGTCTAATATAATTGAATCTACAAACAGTTTGAATCTAATCTATTATCATCAACAGTGAGGTTCGATCGGATCGATGCAACTATAATAATGATAACAAACTAAAGCTAAAGAATATATAAAACTATCTATATATTGATAGATTTATGAAAACATGCTATATGCGTGAGAGTATAGGCAAATCGGCTAAAATAGCCGATGCAGTCATAGCAAACAAACATAGTACATATCTTGATCATGAACAAGACCACTAATCGATAATTTCTAATTTAAAGTCTTACCAGTGAGGTTCGATCGGATCGATGCAGCTATGGTGGTGTCATTAGATTAGATCTCATTAACTAGTGAGTTTATTCAAGATTGAAACATGTCTTTGGATGCATACTATGTTTAATTGGAATAGAGATAAAACAGCCGATCTAGCAGAATTAAGCCATCAATTATAAGATTTAAAGCGTGACCAGATCAAAGGACGACCAATTAAGATGATATGATGTCGATCTATCTCTATCTCAATTGGATGATTTATTATAATTAATAAAACATTAATTATAACAAGATCGATAACTAGTGAATCAACCAAAAACAACCAGGAAAATCTTACTAATCTTAGCAAATTCGATAACTGGTGGTATTGTATTAACAAGTTATTTAACACAAGATCGATAACTTTGATCTATATTACGATTCGTACGAGATCAATCAGCTGATGTAGCCTTATATTAAACAACAAGTTATTAAACAACAAGTTATTTAACACAAGATCGATAACTATGATCTATCTACTAGTATAATTGGTTCACATAGCTTCATAAGTATCTTCAAGAGTGATCTAATTAATTTTAGGTGCTTAATATGGTTAAAATATAAATTTATAGGAATTGTTGTGATAAATTGGTGATAGTGTTGGCTCTAAAACTTTCATAGTAAATTCATAAAATTATTAGGTGTTCACTATAATTTTTGTAGCTCCATAATAACCAGTTTGCTAAGGTAGCTAAATGAGTTCCAGTTCAAATATATATACACACACATATATATGTATGTATGTATATATATATACATATATATATATACATATATATATATATACATACATACATACATATATATATGTGTGTGTACATATATATGTGTGTGTGTTTTATAGATAAAATGCCAAAACACCCTATGATCGTAAAACTAGAACATTTTTCGAGAAATGACGCCTTACTCGACAACGTGGATACGTAGCCTAGTACGTTAGTCGTTAGAGTTAGCTCGTTAGCTTGAGAGGCGTCAACACATTTTAAGAGTTACGGTTGCTGTTGTTTAATTACGTTTTCTAGGTTGCATCCACATATATCATAATAGGAACAACGATGGATCACGGAGTCATCTGAAGTAGCAGAAAAGATGGTGCCTTGATGATCGTGTTACCACGATGGAGTGCTAACCTTTGGCTATATCTTACCTAGGCAAGCCCCGGTGCATAACCTCTAATATTCTGTACTTTATTTTAAGCTTGTGCATTAAGTTTTGAGGAGTTGAATGAAAACCACATGTATATATATATCCTTATCCTATGAGTGTTACTAGTATGTTATGATCGTGTAGATTGCTATGCTATAGGATTCGGTAGAAGTCGAGTGATTACCTATCACTCGCGAGAGATAGCAAAGATATTATTGTTGTTATTATATTATTATCACATGGAATATATATGGAGGATAATTAGAGACTGGGCAGAATGGTACTTTAGATCTGGACTTGGTTAGGTATTCGAGCGAGGCTTGAATTGCACTGGTTCCACCTATGTCGATTGAGGATCGTCTGTTGCTGCGGATGGTAGTTAGGTCACAGACTTATTATCCTGAGCACATACTTGCTTATAGGAGCGGGAAGGCTCGTTGCGCTTTTGTTGTGGGTTCTGGCTCTTTCCGGACCGACTGATTAGAGGCAGGGAAAGGTGGAGGTCTAAGCACCTTGCTGAGACCGGATCTCAAGTGTGGGGGCATGAAGTCTAAGTTTGGACGAGGACCTGGACCCCTCGACAGCAGTGAAATGGGTTGGTCGCGTTTGTGCCTAGGGTACAAACGGTTCGTGTGTTTCGGGGTACCCAGCTGGGATACATTGATTCATGAATCGCCGTTTCTGTGAGATGGTACCGACTTGGCTATAGTCTAGCACCGTAGTGAGAACTAGAACATGAAAGGTGATAAAATTGTTCTGATTGCTTACCACATGCTTAAAAGTAGCATATGTGCTTACCTAGAATGGTTAGTTAATTAACTAAAAATAATTGCTAAAACTTTGAATATAAGGATGCACTATTAGTAATGCTTCCTACAAATGCAATAAATCAGCAAACCAAATAAGCCTTGCATATCCTTGGAGTCTTTTACTTTTCTCCAGGTGGGTAAGTCTTGCTGAGTATAATCGAGTACTCAAGATTTTATTTCCCCTGTTGCAGGTGACCGATGGATGGTAGACGATTTTTTAGTGTGAAAACCTCCTGGTGCCTCAGAGAGGATTCATTTCACGCTATGTCCGTAGTATTTATTTATAACCCTCACTAAAAGTTTTTATAAGAAAAGTTTTATGATTCACCACTAATCTTTATTTTCGCTGTAACTCTGATCATATGTTGTTCTCCGCTGCAAGATAAAAATATAAACCTAAAATGTATAAACTCTTTTACAAGTAAAACTGTCTTAATTCCGCTATTGCATTCAACTTGTTTAAGTACTCTAATGTTGTAATAAAGTGATGTAAGAAATGGTTAAGAATGTTGTAAGCTTTATTCTCTCATTTATAATCCTGATGGAAAAATGTGGATTTTCGAGTTCTCCCTTGAGGTGTGCTCGACGGAACATCATGATTTAGTGCACTCTCTTGGGTACTTAGTGTCTAAACGCATAGAGGGCGGCCGGACCTGGCAGCGAGTCCGGTCACCATTGATAGGACACATCCAGTCGTGTTTTTCACAATCTGGACCTCTCTGGATCACGATCGGACGCATGGCCTGGTGAGTCCGGTCATCCGAGAGGCGAGTCCGGTCATAACTTAACTGAGCGTGTGAAAGTGAAGTAGCCGTTGGAGATGAACGATCGACGTTGAACGACAGGGACGCGTGGCATCCATCTAGCGACTGGACCCTGCTTGGGTGCATTCGATCGTTATTGACAGGCGGGTCCGGTCGACCTGCAGTGAGCCCAATAAAGAGGTATAACGGCTCTATTTCTTTTGGGGCTCTATAAATAGTTGTTGGACGGAACTAGCTCACTCTATTGGATATTTTTTATCATCAATATATTGCTTTGAGCTGCATCTCAAGTGAGTTGGGAGTGATCAAAGTGAATTTGCTAGAGTGATTGCATCTAGTGGCACTTGTGGATTGTTTTGCTACGATTTTCTTGTTACTCTTGGCGTTTGCCGATGCCTAGACGGCTTGGAGCAGCTTGAGAAGGATTGGCAAGAGATGGTGATTGCCCTTGGCCATCTTCTGGTGATTTGTGAGGGGTTCTTGACCTTTCTCTGGCAGAGAGCCAAAAGGTACTCTTGTGGATTGCTCGTAGCTTGTGGATCATCATCTTGTGTTGGTTGTGCGGCACCCTATTGAGAGATTGGCGTGTGATGTCAATTAGCGCACGAACCTTGGTAAAAATCTTAGTGTCATCTCTTGGTTATCTTGTTGATTGATTGTTGCCACGGCGGTAAAATCACCTCTACTTCCCTCTTGTATTTACTCTTATTCATACTTGTGTAGTGCTAGTTGTGGTAGTTAGTGAAGTAACTAGTTAGTGATAGCTAGAAGCAGTTAGCTCTTTATCTTGTTCTAGCTAGCTCACTAGTTTAGCTTAGTAGAGACATAACCATTATGTGCATAGAGACTTTACTTGACTAGAATTGGGGATATGTGGCTTGTGACCCTTTTAGATCTAGTGCAAAATTGCATTTTGCCTTTTAGTTATCTAACCGGTTGCTTAAGTGTTTTTTAGAATTTTTGTAGGCTATTCACTCCCTCTAGCCATTTAGGACCTTTCACCTCCGCCGCTGGAGTTGGCGCGCTTGCGTCCGAAGGAGGTGGAGGCACTAGAGTCGCTGGTCGAGCCTTCGTCGCGAAGGAGGCACTGGAGCCGCTTGAGCCGGCGGCACGCCTGCATCCACAGCCAGACACGAAGGTGGCAGGCTAGCGGCATCGGGAGAGAGAGGGGCTTGAGCGCATCGCTGTCTTAGCATCTCACGCGGCTCGCAAGTGAGAGAGTGCGGTACAGAGAGGGGTGGACTGGGGAAAGGAAGTTAGGGTTATGGGGAAGGAGGCTGATGGGCTCTTAGCAGGCCAGGGTGGTCACTGAGCCGCCACCGGAGACTTTACTTGACTAGAATTGGGGATATGTGGCTTGTGACCCTTTTAGATCTAGTGCAAAATTGCATTTTGCCTTTTAGTTATCTAACCGGTTGCTTAAGTGCTTTTTAGAAATTTTTTATAGGCTATTCACTCCCTCTAGCCATTTAGGACCTTTCACCTCCACCGCTGGAGTTGGCGCGCTTGCGTCCGAAGGAGGTGGAGGCACTAGAGTCGCTGGCTGAGCCTTCGTCGCGAAGGAGGCACTGGAGCCGCTTGAGCCGGCGGCACGCCTGCATCCGCAGCCAGACACGAAGGTGGCGGGCTAGCGGCATCGGGAGAGAGAGGGGCTTGAGCGCATCGCTGTCTCAGCATCTCACGCGGCTCGCAAGTGAGAGAGTGCGGTACAGAGAGGGGTGGACTGGGGAAAGGAAGTTAGGGTTATGGGGAAGGAGGCTAATGGGCTCTTAGCAGGCCAGGGTGGTCACCGAGCCGCCACCGGGCCTCTCACCAAATTGTGGGCCGTGCCGGGCCGGTCCGTGTGCCTAGGGTGCGGCCCAGGCGCAACCCTATGTACCGGGCCGTGCCAGCTCGGGCTGCTTGCCATCGGGCCGGGCTGTGCTTAGGTATGTGGATGCGGATGGGACCACAATGATGGTGAGGCGCGCAACGCAAATATATATGGGCGACGAAAAATTAGGATTGACGGTTGGTAACTTGGTTTTACATTGCGATTTAATAAGCACGATATTTAATGTTTCTTATTTGATTGAAGATGTGAAAGGGAGCCTCACTCATGGGAAGAGATTACTATTTTAAATAGAGAAAAATGCATATTTAGGACTCTAATCGTCGTATTTCGCAGTTATAAGACTCTAATTGTTGGCTTCGTAAAAATAACCCTCCAAACATTAGACTCTTGATTTTTATGACATTATTATATGTATTTTCTTTTTTTTGTCTTTATACATGTATTTGCCATGACCGCTTGATGGCCGAGACCGCTCCTTCTGTTCTTGTCGTACGTACGTGCGTACTTGATGGCCGAGACCGCTGCCTGGGCAGGCTTCCTGGCCACTGCCGCCCCTGTTGCCTGGACTGGCTGGCCCGCCGCCTGGATTTTTTGCTAAAATTTCTGGACATAGCGGTGGCCGGCGGTGGAGCTTCGCCATCCATGGAGCCCTCGGGCACGGCCACGTCTTCAACGGCCGCTGCCAGCCCTTGAGCAATCGGTGCGGGCAGGCCTCGGGCTTCTGTCGCGTCCAGGTCTACGGCGTCTATCGTGGCCAGGTCGTCTCGGGCGCTCATGGCCCGCCGCTTTGCAGCCGCTGCCTGGCCTTCGCCGGCCATGGCCAGGGGAAGCCAAGGGACAGTTTAGAGGATTATTTTTATCAAGTCGGGTGGCTCGGACTTCCCTTCCCAGATATGTACGGTGCCAAATACATGTATATGTGTAAGAAAAGAAAGAAAATATACATAATCAGCTTGTTCGTTTGTTGGTTTCAGTCAGGGCTTATCAGCCAACTAACCGTGTTTTTTTCTCACAACAAACCAGCACCAGCCGAGCTTATCAGCTCGAAACCAACCAACGAACAGGCTGAATATCATGAAAATCAAGACTTCAATCTTTGCAGGATTATTTTTACGAAGTCGACAAAGTCTTAGAACTACCAAGCACGACGATTAGAGTCCCAATTTTCTCATTTTAAATACGAGTTCACCCATATTTATGTCCCAGGCCTCTGCCGCTCCCAGGATAACACGCTCGCGCCGGCGCCGCGCGCACACCTCGAGTCTCTCCGACTCCCGGAGGTCGTTTGGCGGCGGTAGTGCCACCTGTTTCTCGCCTCGCATCTGAGAACATGGAGATGGCGGCGTCGACCGGCGACGGGCCGGCGGTCGGCATCGACCTGGGGGCCACGTATTCATGCGTGGCCGTGTGGCGGCACGACCACGGCGAGGTCATCGCCAACGACCAGGGCAACCTCCTCACGCCGTCCTGCGTCGCGTTCGCCGACGCCGGGAGGCTCGTCGGCGACGCGGCCGTGAACCAGGCTGCTCTGAACCCCGACAACACCATCCACGGTGAGAAACTCTGAACTTTATTGCGTTTGTTTCTATACGTCGCTGCACGCCGCCGAGGTGTTCGTGACTGGTACTATTAGGAACTAGGAAGAAATGCGAGCACAGAAGTGGCGTGCCTTTCTCTTTGTTGCCCGCGGCCGCGGATTATAAACGATGGCTACCCAAGAACTATGGATGATCTGAGTCGGATCATATGACGAGGGCGTTCGTCCTGTTCCCTGTTACTACCGTTGCCTGTTCATACTCACAAATTTCTGTATTTTCCATCTTTCCCCCAAATTAAATGAACCACGCGGATCTTAGTGGAGCACTTTTCTTTCTTCTACGTGACTGTTTAGTTTCCCTAAGCACCGGTATTGAATATTAGTGGCCATCCGAACCCTTCAATTTTATAGAGGAAAAACAAAGACTCGTTCAATTGTTGCATGCAAATAGCCAAATGGCACGAACTGAATAACTGATTATCTAATTCTTGATGTAAAGTTCTATGCACTTGATTGATGGTTAGTCTCTTATATACACATGTGAAGCGACTGATCGGCCGCCGATTTAGCGACGAGACCATATAGGAAGATGTCAAGTTATGGCCTTTTAAAGTCGTCCCTGGTCGCGAGGACAGGCCGATGATTGTGGTGCATTACAAAGGCGAGGAGAAACAGTTCGCTGTCGAGGAGATCTCTGCCATGGTGCTGGCAAAGATGAAGGAGACCGTAGAGGTCTACCTCGGCATCGGGAGAGAGAGGGGCTTGAGCGCATCGCTGTCTCGGCATCTCACGCGGCTCACAAGTGAGAGAGTGCGGTACGAAGAGGGGTGGACTGGGGAAAGGAAGTTAGGGTTATGGGGAAGGAGGCTGGTGGGCTCTTAGCAGGCCAGGGTGGTCACCGAGCCGCCACTGGGCCTCTCACCAAATTGTGGGCCGTGCCGGGCCAGCCCTTGTGCCTGGGTGCAGTCCAGGCGTAGCCCTATGTACTGGGCCGTGCCAGCTCGGGCTGCTTGCCACCGGGCCGGGCTGTGCTCAGGTATGTGGATGCGGATGGGACCACGGTGATGGTGAGGCGCGCAACGCAAATATATATGGGCGACGAAAAATTAGGATTGACGGTTGGTAACTTGGTTTTACATTATGATTTAATAAGCACGGTATTTAATGTTTCTTATTTGATTGATGATGTGAAAGGGAGCCTCACTCATTGGAAGAGATTACTATTTTAAATAGAGAAAATTGCATATTTGGGACTCTAATCGTCGCATTTCGTAGTTATAAGACTCTAATCGTTGGCTTCGTAAAAATAACACTCCAAACGACTCTTGATTTTCATGACACTATATGTATTTTCTTTCTTTTTTTATCTTTATACGTGTATTTTCCATGACCGCTTGATGGCCGAGACCGCTCCTTCTGTTCGTGTTGTATGTACGTGCGTACTTGATGGCCGAGACTGCTGCCTGGGCAGGCTTCCTGGCCACTGCCGCCCTTGCTGCCTGGGCTGGCTGGGCCACCGCCTGGATTTTTTGCTAAAATTTCTGGACATAGCGGTGGCCGGCGGTGGAGCTTCGCCATCCATGGAGCCCTCGGGCACGGCCACATCTTCAACGGCCGCTGCCAACCCTTGAGCGATGGTGCGGGCAAGTCTCGGGCTTCTGTCGCGTCTAGGTCTGCGGCGTCCGTCGTGGCCAGGTCGTCTCGGGCGCTCGTGGCCAGCCGCTTTGCAGCCGTTGCCTGGCCTTCGCCAGCCATGGCCAGGGGAAGCGAAGGGCCAGTTTAGAGGATTATTTTTACCAAGTCGGGTGGCTCGGACTTCCCTTCCCAAATATGTACGGTGCCAAATACATGTATATGTGTAAGAAAAGAAAGAAAATACATATAATCAGTCTGTTCGCTTGTTGATTTCAGTCAGGACTTATCAGTCAGCTATAATGTTTTTCTCTCACAACAAACCAGCACCAGCCGAGCTTATCAGCTCAGAAACCCACCAACGAACAGGCTGAATATCATGAAAATCAAGACTTCAATCTTTGGAGGGTTATTTTTATGAAGTCGATGATTAAAGTCCTAGAACTACGAAGCACTGCAATTAGAGTCTCAAATATGTAATTTTCTCATTTTAAATACGAGTTCACCCATATTTATGTCCCAGGCCTCTGCCGCTCCCAGGATAACACGCTCGCGCCGGCGCCGCGCGCACACCTTTTCACAAACAATATACACATGTGAAGCGACTGATCGGCCCCGATTTAGCAACGAGACCATATAGGAAGATGTCAAGTTATGGCCTTTTAAAGTCGTCCCTGGTCGCGAGGATAGGCCGATGATTGTGGTGCATTACAAAGGCGAGGAGAAACAGTTCGCTGTCGAGGAGATCTCTGCCATGGTGCTGGCAAAGATGAAGGAGACTGCAGAGGTCTACCTCAAGACGACGATCAGGCACGCCTTCATCACCGTCCCGGTTTACTTCAACAACTCCCAACGCCAGGCCACCATTGATGCCGGTACCATCGCCGGCCTGGACGTCATGCGCATCATCAACGAGCCCACAGCTGCAGCTATTGCATATGGTCTTGACAAGATGCCAAGCAGCGATGGAAGGAGGACGGTGCTCATGATTGATCTCGGCGGCATAGTTAGGGCGCGTTTAGATCCAAAATTTTTTGGTTTTTTTTTGTTACTGTAGCACTTTCGTTTGTATTTGGCAATTAGTGTCTAATTATGGACTAATTAGGTTCGAAAGTTTCGTCTCGCGATTTCTCACCCAACTGTGCAATTAGTTTTTTTTTTCGTCTACATTTAGTACTCCATGCATATGCCGCAAGATTCGATATGATGGGTACTGTGCAAAAATTTTTGGAATCTAAACAGGCCCTTAGTAGGACCTTACCGGACCGACGGTCGGACCGCTCAAAAACCAAACCAGAGCCTAGACCATTCTGGTTCACTTAAAAGACCGCCTATGCAATCAAGGTTCATTGATTTTTTTTCCATGCAAACCGGTGGGTTTTTTATTTTTTTCCCAAAGTTACCCCTTTGTGCACCCTGGTCAACCTTATCTATTTAGGGGCATTGATGTAAATCGGTTAAAATGGGTGATGTTTGCCGGCTGAGGGAGGGGAAAAATTCACCTTACCCTTTTCGTCGCGGTTCTGGGCGGCGGCGGCGGCTCTGCTCCTGGCAGCGGCGCGCGCGCAGGCAGCTATCGGAGGCGGTGGGCCACGGGGCGCGGTGCAAAGGAGGGTGCGCGCAACGGGCGGCCGCGGCGGGCGGATCCTGCTCCTGCAGGGCTGCAGCGGTGGGCAAGGACAAGGTGCGGCGGGGGAGCGTATCCTGCGTGCGGCACTGCGGCGGCGCGGCTGCTGCAGGCTGCAGCTTGCCTGATCCGGTGCTCCCTGGTGGCCTGGTTCCTGCTTCTCTGCTCCAATAGTCGGTGCCCTCTGCTGTCTAATGGTGAGCTTGTGCCCAGATGGCTGCAGGGCAGGCGCAGCCGCGCAGGGACGTCGGGCCGCCGGCAGCAGCCATCTCCCGTCCCGTCTACTATGGCTAACGGTTAGTACTTACTCCTACTAGTAGTTAGTATAGTACTAAGACTTCTCAATCTCATGTTCTCAGATCCTTAAAATTGACTGATTCCGAGTTGCAGTTGTTATGCTCTTGTGATTGTGGGTGTCGATCTGTACTATTTATTTGGTACTTGGTAAGTTGTGTTTGAGTGTAAAACTGTTTGTTGAATTTTAATTATGAAGTAAGAACTTATATATTATGACTATGATTTCAAATGCCACATTAATTTTTGAGTGCAGCTATTGTGATTATACAATTAAAATATTTATGTGCTTATTTTTCTATACTATAAGTCAACTATATGTATATATATATTGCTCTGGTTCAATATATTTCGCGACCTGTTCAATTCGTCCGGTCCAAAACTATTGAACTGGCAGTTCAACCGGTTCATAACGGTTGGACCAGTGAACCAGTAAATCGATGGTCTCACCGGTTCGATGTCCGGTCCGGTCTTAATAACTATGCTCGGCGGTGGTACCTTGGACGTTTCCCTCCTCAACATTGATCTGGGCCTCGACATAGACATGGGTATGTTCGAGGTGAAGGCCATCGCTGGTGACACTCACCTTGGTGGCGAAGACTTCGACAATGAAATGGTGAAACACTTCCTGCACGAGTTCATACGGAAATACAAGAAGATGGACGTCCGAAACAACCCAAAGGCGATCCGGCGGCTGAAGACGGCCTGTGACAGGGCGAAGAGGCTGCTGTCTTCCACGAGCCAGACCAGCATCGACATTGATTCCTTCCACGACGGCATTGACTTCTACGCAACCATTACGCGCTGTCGTTTTGAGGAGCTCAACAGAGACCTCTTCAACAAGTGCATGGAGGCCGTGGAGAAGTGCCTCCGCGACGCCGCGATGGATAAGAGCAGCATCCACGACGTCGTCCTCGTGGGTGGCTCCACCCGCATCCCCAAGGTGCAGAGCATGCTCCAGGACTTCTTCGACGGGAAGGGGCTCTGCCGGAGCATCAACCCCGACGAGGCCGTTGCACACGGAGCCGCTATGATGGCTGCTATCCTCAACGGCGAGGCTGGCCGTAACAAGATCAGAGATTTGATTCTGGTCGATGTCACGCCGCTGTCGCTCGGGGTGGAGACGAAAGTAGGTGCCATGATGGTTCTGATCCCGAGGAACACCACTGTCCCCGCCAGAAAGGAGCGGCTCTTCTCCACCTGCATCGACAACCAGGACAGCGTGCTCATCAGGGTGTATGAGGGTGAGCAGGTGACTACCAGGGACAACTACCTGCTCGGCAGGTTCGAGCTCTCCGGCATCGCCCCGGCATCTAGGGCCGCACCGTGGATCATTGTGACCTTTGACATCGACGAGAACGGTGTCCTGAACGTGTTGGCGGAGGACAAGACGACAGGTCAGAAGAACGAGATCACCATTTCCAGCCACAAAGGGGCAGCTAAGCAAAGAGGAGATCGAGCGCATGGTTCAGGACGGCGAGATGTATAAGGCAGAGGAGGAGCAGATGAAGGAGGTTGGAGCTGTTGTGAAACGACACCTATACGAGTGATCTCATCCATCAAGCATAGGATTAGTGGATAGGATTAGACAGATAGTTTTAGTCCCAAAGGGCATGTCTTTGGGAACAGTCATGTCTCTTCGTGACACCCCTTCACTTGTATAAATATATTTCAGAGATCAATGAAAGTAACAGTTCTCCCAAAATCTTGTTCATTTACATTTACGCCTTAACACATGATGAGAAGTATTACCACAGTAATATCTTCCCTCATAGAGTATCTTTTCAGAAGCAAGGTGGTGAACAATGAGAGCTTGTAGCATATGGTTTCACGCAGAGACCCAGCATAGCATACCCCATGGTATGTGTGAAAATGAACTTTTCCAAATTCAATAATTGGCATATCAAATGAATTTGATAGATTCGGACGTATAAGTCCCAATGGACTTCATATTCTGAATCCAAATACAAATCGCAACATACATTGTGTATAATTAATCATGATTGTGTATATTGGTTATTTTGATATCATCATGATATAGAAATAATTATGCAATCATTTGAGATACAATTTCCAGCATGTGGATTTGAGATGGAGGATTTGGGTAAGACTAAAATTGCCTACGCTTATAACTTGAGCACCGTCCTTCAGGGATTTTAGTGCATCAATCAGCCTATATCCAAAAAATATTGGAGAAATTCAATATAGACAAATCATATCATAACAAAACCCCGATGGTTGTTCGTTCTTTAGAAATAGAGAAAGATCCATTTAGACCACGGGATATTTGCGAAAAGATATTGGGACCAAGGTTCCATATCTTAGTGTTATTGGAGCACTTATGTATCTTGCAAATTGCACCAGGCCTGATATCGCATTTGCAGTGAACATACTAGTTAGACATAGTGCAAATCCAACTCACCGTCATTAGACGGGAGCGAAGCATATCCTCAGATATCTTAGTGGCACAAAGGATCTTGGTTTATTCTTTAAGAGAAATCATGATCCCAATATGATTGGATACATGGATGTTGGTTACTTATCTGGTCCCCATCCCAAACTGGATTTGTATTCTTATATGGAGGTACAGCTATTTCATGAAGTCTTCTAAACAGACTTTGACGGCGACCTCTACTAATCATTCTGAAATTATTGCTCTATACGAGACATCACGAGAATGTGTATGGCTTCGCAGAATGATTAACCACATACAACAGTCATGTGGTATTAGTTCAATTGAATCACCTACAATTATCTATGAAGATAATTCCGCTTGTGTTACACAGATGCAAACAGGTTACATAAAGAGCAATATCACTAAGCATATTGTTCCTAAACTGTTTTATCCCCATGAATTACAAGAAAGCGGGGAAATAAACATCTTACAAATTCAGTCATGTGATAATCTTGCCGACCTATTTACTAAGTCCTTACCAACTTCTGTGTTTCAAAAATTAGTACATGGAATTGGTATGCGGCGACTTCGAGATTTGCCAGAATCAAGGGGAGATATCTCCTAAATGTTGACCTGGACTAGCATCATATTATACTCTTTTCTTTCACAAGTTTTACTTACAAGGTTTCTTGTTAAAGTTTTTAATGAGGTAATATTAACATAAGCATGTGTCATATTTCCTATTTTCCTCATTGGGTTTTTGTGGGAAATATCAAAGACACATATTGCCCTCACAACTTATCTATGGTTTTTCCCTGAAAAGGTTTGTCATGTGAGTTATCCAAGAGGCAATACCAATAATATGTCGTCATATTTTCTCCTAATTTTCCCACTGGGTTTTTACAGGAGTTTTAGCGACATATCACTTTATATTGCTCCTCATATTTTTCCTGAAAAGGTTTTTGGGGGAGTTATCTTTATGTCGTATGTCTAATATTTTTCCTCATTGGGGTTTTTAATGGGATACCAATGACATAGTGGTTTATTTAAATCACAAATAAATATGCTATTTTCTCCTTATTTTTCAATAAGGTTTAAAGGAGTTTTTATGGCATATCATATATTCCTCAGATTTTTCCCATAGGGTTTTTTGAGGAATTTCAGCTTACAGCTGCATTGATCTCAAGGAAGATTCGATCAAGAGGGAGTGTTGTGAAACGACACCTATACGCGAAAATCATCCCCTCCTATTTTTATCGGAAGCTAAAATGAAGATAAAATCCTTCCCTACTATTTTTTTTTATCGAAATCTAAAATGAAGGATGCCAAAGTGCAAAAGTTCATGTGGTCTCTGGGACTGTTTTGCTGTTAGCTGTAATGCAAAAAAACTGAAAAAGTGAAGGTTTTGCTTTATTTTGGGTCCAGTATATGTGGAGAGCTCCTTCTGTCTACGGTGAGCCCAAAGCAGAACTACGTCATAATTTCTAGGATCTCCTACGTTTGGTATGCAAAGAGTGGTTTGGATCTTGGGTTTGTGCCGCCGATTTCAATGTAATCTTGAGCAGAGATGTGAAGTCTGGAGCAGAGATGAACATTGCATCAAGGGGGAAAGATGATAATACAAATGAGTTTATCCAAGGAGCACCTTCAGGACTGCGAATTTGTTGACTTGCCTGTTTGGCATGGCTCCTCTCCAGCTCTGCTCCTCCAGAGGAGCTCTGCCAAACGTTTTTCTGGAGGAGCTGTTTTCCAGTAAAACGTTTGGTAATGCTCCTCTGGAGATGAACATTGCATAAAAACGTTTGGCAAGGCTCCTCCAGAGATGAACATTGCATCAGGAAAATGTTTGGCAGGGCTCCTCTGGAGGAGCCGGAGCCGGAGAGGAGCCCTGCCAAACAGGCCCGGCTTTTCTGAGCCAAAATTCACTTGGAAGAATAAGCATGAAGGAAATGACAATGTTAATGTACGTTTGCATTGGAAGGAGCAGTGGCGAATGGACAGTTTATTCAGTTTTTTTATGATTGTCATGTCGAGAATGTCATTACATCATCCTCAAATCATTATGCCATCTTGATATCAATTAAAAGAATCTGAGAATAGCTATTTTAAGAATGTTTCAAATATGAATCGATGTGGATAAGGGCACGTGATTATAATGTTATTGTTGACAAGAGCTAGAATGACGGCTTTGAGGGGGCAAGAGTCCTTCATTCTATACGGTCTAATCTAGGCAAAATGACAATTTCTTATGTTTATAGAAAATACTATTGATATTTTTATTTTTAAATATGTTTATTGTGAAAATATATTCTATGATTAATCTAATGATACATATCAAATTTTAGATTGTTCGACTTCTTGAGAAGGGAGACTTTTATTATTTTTAGGACAGTGGAAGTACTTGTTTTTCCACGCTAGTAGAAATACAAATAAAATCTCATACTTGCTGAAAGAAGATGGTATGATATGTGAAGAACAAGGTGTGAAGGAGTAGATAAAAAGTATGGCTCGTCATTTATGTGCTAACTTATTTTCTACCTAGCTTGATATCCATATATGACCATGGAATGTCGATCTTTATTAATAATGGAACAAAGGTCCCCGCATCTACATCTTCAAAAAGATGCACATCATGGCAATTCATTTACAACCAAACGAGTACTTAGACCCACAACTCACATATGAGAGAACTAACACAACAGATACTAGAACATCGAATAAAAATGAGACTAAGCTTCAATTCTATTTGAACATCTCCATTCAAAGTGAGCAAAAACTTGCATGATGACCGTTTCCAATAGACTACAACCATCTTTGATCTTTTTTTGTCTCCTCTTCCTCCTTATGTAGCATCCAACATGTGTTGATCTGATATGTTGCCCTGAAAATTACCTGCAAGTAAGTGTTGGATTTAACGCCATTGAAATTCATAGCATTTCTATTAAACCACGGGTTTATTCGGCTGCTGGCTTTTGCAGCGGCGGCGGCGGTTCATGCTATAAGACAGTAAATACTGTAGTAACAATGAGCATTTGCAGAACCAGTAACCGAATAGGCCCCATATTGCCAACATAGAGCTGTAGCCCCTAAAAAGATTTGGTTTTCTGAACTTAGGCCGAACACCATTAAGCCCAGAACCAATCATGTTTGAGATGCGCTAGACGGTGGTTGAATTCCAAAGGTGATATGAATTGTACTCCAAATGATACGAGCAAAGTGACAATCAGAAAAGAGATGTTGTATAGTCTCAAAAGAGCTGCAGCAACAACATTTTAGATCCAGGCTAATTTCTTTTTGTCTCATTGTCTTTAATTAGAGTGACCTCTTTTTAAAGATACTAAAGAAAGATCTTAATTTTTTTTTCACTTTTTATAAACTCAGATGCCTGGAAATTTAAGTTATTTTAGGCGACGTGCTGGCCGTGTGGCCGTTGTACTTGTTCTCTTGTGATTTGTTTATAATTTGTTAATTGTCTTTGTGTTATAAAATATTATTTTTTTTGTCATTGCCTAACTATATAAAAATTATGGATTGTTAATTGTCTTTGTGTCGACATATATTAGATTTTGTCATGTTTGTAGTTTTGTCTATTTGACTTTTTATTCCCGGATCCGAAAATTGCTAGTTATGTCTAAAAAATTGCAATGAACTAAAGCTACAACTTTTGTTTAACATAAAATATATGTAATAACCATGGCTGAAAGAAGCCAAAATTCAGGCACCTGAATTTTAGCAACTCTCTAATTTAAATTTTAGTGGTATCTTAATTTTTCAAATAGAGCATTTGTGGAATGTTCGATATGAATGACTTTTATTGAGTATTATTTTCTAGGAGATAAATATAAGAAGAAATATAGTATATCTATATTTTTGGAAAATAGAAATAAAATATCATGCAATTAGATCTTTTAGAAAGAATATCTTGCAATTACATCTAACGTGCACGCATTCGTCATGGATGATCCCAACACGAGTCTTAGTTGCAACATTCCTTCTGTATAACGTGACATACCTTATGATTTGTCTTGAAAGGAATGCAAATCTCACCGATGGACAGAGAAACAATCTTAAATCTGACTAAACATTTATAAAATAAAATACACTAATATTTATGATATATATCAAGTACCGTTAGATTAGCTATAAAAATATAAAATACATATTTCGTAAGGAATATATTTGAAGATACAAATTTGATACTATTTTTATAGTCTAGATTTGAAGATGTTTGACTCCGGCTCCTCTAAAAGGGTTCTAATTTTGACTCCTAATTTGGAGTAGCTTCGTAAGAGCATCTCCAAGTGTTTATCTAAAATTTATTCTCTAAATCATCATATGAAGAGTCATTTGAGTAAAAATCATTTTCTATATTTTTTACACTCCAACAATTTTTCTATATCTTACGCGCACTCTAGAGAGCCGTTCTTGCACTCGACTAATGAGAAATCCATAATAAAGGATGTCTATATTTGGAGATCCATTTAAACAGGTTGTTAGAGGATATTTCTTCACCAAAATATCTATTCCTGTAAATTAGAAAGGATATAAAGAGTCACTTAGAGTTGCTCTTAGAACACCTCCAAGAGATTAGTCAAATCATTTTCGAAAGGTAAATTTAGCTATTATTAAAAAAAAGTCTCCAACGGATTATGTAATTGACTCTCTAAATTTAGTAGCTCTCCGTTCCATCTTATTCGTTCTCTACATTTACATAGCCTACATCACTAGACATCCAGCCTCTTGGTGTACATAGTCTGTTGGAGTATCCAAGAGATTAGCCAAATCTTATTCGCTCTCTATTTTTATCAAATCTATTTTAGAAAGTAGCTAAATCAGTAAATTTAGCTAGGTTTTTTTTTCTAATCTCTTGAGATGCTTAGTGGCACTAAAACTGTCTTGTAGGCATTTTGTAAAAAAAAACTGCTTCAGTGACACTTTTATAATAATTTATTTATATTAATTTATGAGGAGGCGGAAGAAGCTACCTTTCTCGGTTCCGATCCCTTATTAAAAAAAACCGTTATGGCTTTTCGGAGCTCCTTACAAGAAGTCGTTTTATAGATGACTTCTTTGATAGGGCTTCAGGCTACTTGCAAGGGACTGTAGAAAACCGAAATCAAAGTCATGTTAAATAGGTCCTAATGAAGTAAAATTCCCATTTTTTTACGGAGAGAGCAGATTGCTCGTGCCTTAAGATCGGTCTTAGTCAGAGTTTTAATGTCTCGGTTTTCAAGACTGATATATTAAAAATAGTGTAGATAAATTTTATTCATAAAAAAATTATAATCTCGGTTCGTCTGAGCTACTACGGAGTAATATTACTATCTCAACTTTTTAAAGTCTACAGAACTCTCGTGAAACCTCTCTTGTACTGGTACCGGCCGCCGTGTTCGGTTGGCTGGTTCGTATCGTTGCTGGTTCGTTTACGTGAGAGAGAAGTACTACTGACTGGTTTGCGTGAACAGTAGCCATGTGAGGGGGCTGGCCAGCCAGCCCAGCCAGCCCCAGCCCAGCGATCAGGCGGTCCTTTGTCACCATGGCGCGGCGCGTCGGTGCCTCTTCCTCTGTTTGCATCCTCAGTCCTGTCAACTTTCGGTCGATGTGTTTTCCGTCTTTGTTTGCAACCCCGTCACGTTCCCCGCGCCAGCCACTCCTTTGCTTCCTGTGCGTCTGCGCGAACTGTTACGAAGCAATCCGTTCATCAAGGAGAAGAACCAATAGGATTACAGAGATCCCATTCAACCAGATTAGTGACATGGATCAACCTTAGCCTTAGATCTAAATCCAACCATCAGTGTAATCTCTCCCTGTAATCACTGTAGTTTCGTACGGACTACTCCATCTTTCGGAACCGACATCACCGGGAGCGCTACCCGTTGGGAAGCCGCGTATCCGCGTCCCCGAACGGGCGTCTGACAACTCCCGTGGCGTCGCTTCAACCTGTATAAATTGTGAGATCGATCAATGGAAAAGTACGCGTCCCCGAACGGGCGTCTGACAACTCCCGTGGCGTCGCTTCAACCTGTATAAATTGTGAGATCGATCAATGAAAAAGTATGGTTCGATTCATTCTTTCTCTCAATTCCTACTGCTTTTAAATACGTTATCAGCACGCTCTGAGAATCGAGAGAAGTTTCGTCGAGAAAGGTGAGATGGATCCCGAAACCTCACCGTCGATCATGACCGCCATTGTCTTCGGAGTTCCCCTCACCCGCCGCGCTCCTCTGCTCCTCGACGCCGCACGCCTGGCGGAGAGCCGCGCCCAGCACCGTCGCGTCTTCGGCCGTCGCCGTCGCCGCGGCCGCCGCATCCGCCGTCGCACTCGCCGTGGCCGCGACAACCGTCGCCGCCCTCGCCGTAGCCGCGGCAACCGCGCCCAGCGCCTCATCGCCAACAACGGCGCCCAGGCTTCAGGAGCGGCGCCGGCACCACCAGCGCCGGTCGTGACTCCACCGCCACCACCGCCGGCCGCGCCTGCAACTCCTCTTCGTCTGCCGTCGCCGACCCCAGGGTCCTTCACCCTGGTGGCCGGACCAAGGGACGGCCCAGCGCCGTACGCGTTCCAGCAGGCCGGCCAGTCCAGCGCCGTCACGGCTCCAGCAACCGTCCCGGCGGCAACCTCGGCGGGCCTGGCTCCAGCAACTCCTCCGTCGGTGTGGGCGCGTTGCGTCCACCGCCGCCTGACCACCGAACCCGAGGAGTACAGCCCCGGCCTCCGCCCCGGCTCCTGGACTGCGACCTTCCAGAGGCTCTCCAATGGAGTCCTCCCCAATCGCTCCAATGGCGAGGCTGGCCCCTCCGGCGAGGGGGGCTACTCGCCCAACTAAGCGACGAAGCAGGACTGGAAGGAGGCGGAGGCAGCAATGGCAGACGACGGAACGACCGAGCAGCGAGTCGGAGTGGCTGGATGAGTTCTCAACCTTATCCCTGCTAATAATTTATTTGCGTCGTCCTGCCCTCACGTGTCGTACAGAAAATGTCGACATTGTGTGCTCATCCGAATAAAGCTGCCTCTTGCATGTGGCCGCCTCCGCATGTGACTTGTTTAGTAGTATATTCTAATTTGTGATTTGTGACTATGTTTAGTACTAGTGACTACAGTTAGTACTATCAGCAGCCATTCACTTCAAATCCTTCGGGGTTTTTATCATGTAATTAGCGCTGCACATTGTGTCAGGACTCGGTTAAATGTTCAAAGTATTTGTTCGTGTGACAAATCCAATAGCATTTGTTCCTGTTACTATTTTATTGTAATTATTTATATTTGTATTTTTTGCAATACGACACAATTTTTAAGTCTACTTTAACTATGCAAAAGTTGAATACTTAAATAAATGTCACAATCACTTCACGTGTACCTTAAAGAAATAATATTGGATATTTTAAATTTATTTGCCTTTGCAAATAAATAATTTATTTTATATGGTCTATATATTATGTCATCACATAATCATTACCTATAAAATGTTTCCAATATTTAAATTTCACATTAAATAAATCATTCTTGATTCAAATTTAATGTGCCATTTTATGGTTCATATTTAAGTTTTAAATTTTTACTTAAATATATTTACATATATCTTACAACACATCAATTGCCTTACATTAAAACATTTATACAAATGTAGGCAAAATGTCCGAAGTTGTTGGCAAATTAAAAGACAAAGAATTTGACCAACTCGCATTTGATGGACATAATTTTCCAACATGGTCAATGGATCTCAAAGTTAGCCTCTCTTTACGGGGATTTTATCATGCCATTCTTCCACCAAAAGAGGGTACTTCGGCACCTGATGACAAAACTAAATATAGTGCCTTATACATCATAAGGGCTCATATACATCCAGACCTCAAGTCTGAATATTTGATGGAAGAAGATCCACGCACTTTGTGGAATGCTCTCAAACAACGCTATGAACAGCAAAAGGCAATTGTCTTACCTGAAGCTTTGCATGAATGGAACCATCTCCGTCTACAGGATTTTAAGACTGTTGGAGAATACAATCATGCAATTCACAAACTTTGTGCAAAACTCAAATTTTGTGAGAAAGAGCCTTCTGATGCGGACAAAATAGAGAAGACTTTGTCTACTATGATGCCTGCAGATAGAATCCTTCACCAATAATACCGTGAGCGAAATTTCCAAATTTATTCTGAGTTAATTAATACTCTACTTCAGGTCGAACGGCATAATAAGATCCTTCTTTGGAACTCAAATAAACACCCATTGGGTGCTGCCCCATTACCTGAAGTACACACAACCACTCAGAACACAAACAAACAGGATGGTGCCAACAGGAAACCATTCAGGAAATTCAAAAACAAAGGTAAAGGTAAAGGACAAGGTAACAATAACAAGCGCAAAAGAGAGCAAAAACCGCATGATTTTAACAAGGGTAAGGACATTCCTAAAAAGAATTTTGACAAATCCCAACTTTGTCAAAAATGTGGTTGTTACAGCCACATCACTAAGAAATGTCGTACCCCCCGTCACTTGGTTGACTTGTACTTAAAGTCCGTTGGTCGTGATCGCCCAAATCAAGGACGCAAGTACGAAGCTCATTTCAACTTCCAGAATGATGTTACGATGCAAGATGTTGCTCCGTACAACTTCACTAATGACATTAACATGGCAGAAGCTAGTTGCTCCAAAAGTGTCCCCAATACACTGAGCAACCACAAGACTCCACCACCTGCGGAAGACGACTTAATGGACACGGACAAGATGCTTGTAGAGTTTGCCTCTACTGACATGTTTGGAGATCTCAATTAGACTCCCATGGTCCCTAATTAGTACTATGTACTCATTATGTCCCGACAAAGTGTTGTAAATTATTGCTAAATATAGCAGTCTTGTAAATATTTGTGGCTTGTATGCTATATCCTATATATAGCACATATATGTACCAAGCACAATCGAAAATCAATAAAGTATGTATAATTATATATATATGTCATTCTCAGATTTTTAATTCTCTTTCATATATATAGATTTCTACGGGACAAATCCAATGGAGGAGGAAATGTGCCTTGTAGATAGTGGTACTACAAATTCTATACTAAGGGACACCAAATATTTCCTAACTCTAACTAAGAGACAAGGAAATGTCATAACAATCGCTAGACGCGAAGCGACGATAGTAGGCTCTGGTTGCGCTACTATTACGCTCCCCATGGGTACTCAAATAACAATTGAGGATACATTATTGTATCCCGATTCAACTCGTACCTTACTTAGCTATAGAGATATCCGTAAAAACGGATTTCACGTGGAAACACATGAAGAACATAAAGAGGAATTTCTCCTCTTAATTAAAGATACCGAACATGGCAAACAACTTCTTGAGAAAATTCCCTCTTTACCATCTGGAATATATTATACATACATCAGACCCGTACCACATGTTGCCTATAAAATAATTTTTCAGAATGTCAATGCATTCCAAACTTGGCATGATCGCCTTGGTCACCCTGGCATAGGGATGATGCGAAAAATTATAAACAATTCCCATGGTCACAACTTAGCTAATTCTAAGTTCCCAGAATCTTCTGATTTTACATGCACCGCATGTGCAACTGGGAAATTGATTTTAAGACCATCTTATCTTAAGATCAAAGCTGAACCACTTAAATTTCTTGAAAGAATTCAAGGAGATATTTGTGGTCCTATTACTCCATCATCTGGGTCATTCAAATATTTCATGGTTCTAATAGATGCATCTACACGATGGAATCACGTGTGCTTATTATCCACACGCAACCATGCTTTTGCCAAAATAATAGCTCAAGTTATTAGACTTAGAGCAAATCATCCTGAACATCAGATAAAATCTATTAGAATGGACAATGCTGTTGAATTTTCCTCAAAAGCTTTCAATGACTATTGCATGGCTCTAGGAATTCAAATTCAGCACTCAGTTCCATATGTCCATACTCAAAACGGTTTAGCAGAAGCTCTTATCAAAAGAGTTAAGCTAATAGCAAGACCACTATTGCAGAATTGTAATCTACCGATTTCATGTTGGGGTCATGCAGTCTTACACGCTGCTGACTTACTACAATTGCGACCAACTGCATATCATACTGCTTCCCCACTACAATTAGTACGTGGAAATCCACCGAGTATTTCCCATCTACGGAAATACGGTTGCGCTGTATATGTACCGATTTCACCACCAAAGCGTACATCTATGGGTCTACATAGGAAATTAGGGATCTATGTCGGGTATCAATCTCCGTCGATCATTAAATACCTGGAGCCCCTTACAGGGGACCTATTCACGGCCCGATACGCTGACTGTATCTTCAATGAGGATCATTTCCCGGCATTAGGGGGAGATTACAAGTACCAAAATCAATGCCCAGAAATAAATTGGGATGCACAAGACATCTCCACTCATGATCCACGTACACAAGAATCTGAACTTCAAGTTCAGAAAATCATAAATTTGCAAAACATAGCAAATAATCTGCCAGACGCATTTACTGATTATAAAGGTGTCACTAAATCCTATCATCCTGCTAGGAATGTGCCTGAAAGAATAGAGGTACCAAATAAAACTATTCAACTCCCACTTTCGAAACCGGTTCTAGGTAAGAGGGGGAGAAGTAAGGCTATCAATCAGGATGTGGCTCCTAAACGCCAAAGGAAACAGGATAACAAAAATTCTAAATCAGTAAATGTGACACAACAACAAGTTGTGAGACACCAAGTGAATAAACAAAATTCACATCCCACATCAACAGTGCACTCAATACCTGATGTTGGGACATCGGAACACCCTGACGCTATCGTATTGGGAAATAACGAACCGTCACGAGGGGTACAAGAAATTTCCATAAACTACATTGATTCTGGAGAATCATATGACCGAAAGACTACAATTGTCGACATATACTTTGCCAAAACAATTGTCGAAATTATCCAAACTGATCCAAATCCCAAGACCATGGCAGAGTGCAAAAAGCGCTCGGACTGGAACAAATGGAAAGAAGCAATTCAAGCAGAGTTAGCCTCGCTCACAAAAAGAAAGGTATTCTCATCAGCAATACCTACACCTTCACAAATCTTCCCTGTGGGATTTAAATGGGTTTTCGTCCGAAAACGGAATGAAAATAATGAGGTGGTGAGATACAAAGCGAGACTTGTAGCACAAGGGTTCACGCAGAGACCTGTCATTGATTTCAATGAAACATACTCTCCAGTTATGAGTGGAATAACTTTCCGATATTTAATAGCATTGGCAGTTCAAAATCATCTATCTATGCAGTTGATGGATGTAGTGACAGCATATTTATATGGGTCACTTGATTCGGACATTTACATGAAGGTTCCCGATGGAATTCCTATTCCGAATCCTAAAGCAAGTCGCGCCACATATTGTGTGAAACTTAATAAGTCACTATATGGCTTAAAACAGTCAGGACGGATGTGGTACAACCGACTGAGGGAATTCCTATTACAAAAGGGATACACCAATAACGATGATTGCCCATGTGTCTTCATAAAGAAATCCCAAACAGGGTTCTGTATTATATCCGTATATGTGGATGATTTAAATATCATTGGCAACCCACATGATATCAATGAAGCACGCAATCTCTTAAAGACGGAATTTGAGATGAAGGATTTAGGTCAAACTAAATTTTGCTTGGGTTTACAAATCGAGCACCTTCACTCAGGAATATTAGTGCATCAATCTGCCTATATCCAGAAAACACTAGAGAAATTTAATATGCATAAATCATATCCATCCAAAACTCCCATGGTTATTCGGACTCTAGACATGGAGAAAGATCCATTTAGACCAAAGAACGAAGATGAAGAGGTACTGGGGCCCGAGGTCCCATATCTCAGTGTCATTGGAGCACTAATGTATCTTGCAAATCAAACTAGACCTGACATTACATTTGCAGTAAATTTACTGGCTAGATATAGTGCTACTCCAACTAAACGTCATTGGACGGGAGCCAAACAAATCTTTACGATATCTCAATGGCACCAAAGATCTTAGATTATTTTTCCAAAGAAACCAAGATCCAACTGTAATTGGATACACTGATGCTGGCTATTTATCTGATCCCTATAATGGCCTATCCCAGACAGGCTTTGTATTCCTATATGGAGGAACAGCTATATCATGGAAGTCATCTAAACAGACTTTAGTAACAACTTCCACAAATCATTGTGAAATTGTTGCACTATATGAAGCATCACGGGAGTGTGTATGGCTCCGCAGAATGATTAATCACATACAGCAATCTAGTGGGATTGGTCCCATTGAATCACCCACAATTATCTATGAAGATAATGCTGCTTGTATTACACAAATGGAAACAGGTTATATCAAAAGCAATATAACTAAACATATTTCTCCCAAATTATTTTATCCTCATGAATTACAAAAGAATGGAGAAATAAAAATCTTGCAAACAAAGTCTTGTGATAATCTTGCAGATTTATTCACTAAGTCATTACCAGGTCCCATGTTCCAAAATTTTGTTCATAGTATTGGTATGCGACGACTTAAAGACTTGCAAGTTTCAGGGGGAGATAATCTCTGAAAATAATCATTTGTGCTAAATATTATATTGCACTCTTTTCCTATTATGAGTTTTTACAAAAACTTTCTCATAAAAGGTTTTTAATGAGGCAATATCTAATATATAATATGTCATATTTCCTATTTTCCTCACAAGAGGTTTTTAAGGGGAATATCAAAGGCATTTTCTTCCTCATATTTTCCCACGTGGTTTTGGAGGAGGACATGGCCCATAGACCATTATATTGTTCTAAACTAAATTATGGATTTTTCCTATAAAGTTTTTTCCGTATAAGTTTACAATGGACAATAATCTAAAAATATGTCATATCATTTCTCCTGATTTTTCCCACTGGGTTTTTGAGGAGTTTAATGACATATCAACAATATAGCACCTCATATTTTTCCTACAAGGTTTTTAGAGGCCCTGAAGATATTATTTGATCTCAAGACTGGATGCGATCAGGGGGAGTGTTACGAAGCAATCCGTTCATCAAGGAGAAGAACCAATAGGATTACAGAGATCCCATCCAACCAGATTAGTGACATGGATCAACCTTAGCCTTAGATCTAAATCCAACCATCAGTGTAATCTCTCCCTGTAATCACTGTAGTTTCGTACGGACTACTCCATCTTTTGGAACCGACATCACCGGGAGCGCTACCCGTTGGGAAGCCGCGTATCCGCGTCCCCGAACGGGCGTCTGACAACTCCCGTGGCGTCGCTTCAACCTGTATAAATTGTGAGATCGATCAATGGAAAAGTACGCGTCCCCGAACGGGCGTCTGACAACTCCCGTGGCGTCGCTTCAACCTGTATAAATTGTGAGATCGATCAATGAAAAAGTATGGTTCGATTCATTCTTTCTCTCAATTCCTACTGCTTTTAAATACGAACGACAACTGGTTCGTCCGGTTTCTTAGGGGCATAGGCTAATTAGGAGGACTAATAATGAGTTAATTATAAAACTAATTATACAGACGCAGATTAATTTACTAGATGAATTTATTAAGTCTAATTAATTTATTATAAGCATATATTTACTGTAGCACAACATTGTCAAATTATGGACTAATTAGGCTTAATAGATTCGTCTCGTAAATTAGTCTCAATCTGTGCAGTTAGTTTTGTAATTAATCCATATTTAATATTTCATGCATGTGTCTAAACATCCGATGAGACATGGACTAAAATTTGATCCGTGAAACCAAACACCCCCTTATTTTCAGAGGAATAGAGTCGGCCCACGTCTCGAGAGAATATTCTCTTCTGGGGATGATCCTAATCAAACACTTTAAAAAAATGGGTGTAACCTACCCTAACCCACTCGAACCCTCCGACCAAACACACGCTTAGGCTCCTTCAAATCTAAGGTAGTACTTCCTCCGCTCATAAAAGAATACAATTCTCATATTTTAAGGAGTCAGATGGTTTAAACTTTGACTAAAATTATATAAAAAATACTAATACTCATGAGACAAAATAAGTATCATTAGATTAGTTAAAGAATATATTTTCATAATAATTTTGTTTGAAGACATAAATACTAATATTATTTATTATAAACTTAATTCAACGTGAGCTATTTTGACCAATATAATTCATATAATTACGTTCTTTCGCGGAACGAAGGTAGTAGATGGATAGTTTCGACTTCCGAGCAACAAAATTTCCTCTTTTTCTGTGTTATAAGCAGCGCACTAGTACTCATTTAGAAGTTATATCGCCTCCTGTCATAAAAAAATATAACTATAATATTTGTACTCCCTACAATTTGATAAAAGAAGTCGTTTTAAATAGCGACATGGTCTCAAAGCATAACTCTGACTTCTTATTTTTATAAAAATATTTATTGGAAAAGTGTTATATGTATATTTTTATGAAAGTATTTTTCAAGATAAATCTATTCATATAGTTTTTATATTTCCAAACTTAATAACTTAAAACTTATTCATGCTTTATATTCCCAATGTTTGACCAAGCTTTGTCCAATCCGACTTAAATTAACAGTATAGAGGGAATACAAATCAAGCTAGCTTAACTTTATCCAATTATATTAAATAATATTAACATTTATATCTCTAACTTGATTTACTATAAAAAATTTATTATAAATTAAATAGTACTTATTTTGTATCATAAATGTTAGTAATGTTGACCAAACTTTAGATTAATTGACTCAAAGAAAAATGAGAATCGCATCCTTTGCGAACAGAAATAAAACGCAACACCAAACACAGTACACAAGCCAATAATTAAGTTATGGATGAGCATAGGAAAAAGTCTACATAAACCCCAACTATTTAGGGTGAACTATTTCACCATAAACTATAAAATCAGATTTTTTATCTCGTAAACTTTTCAAAACCGGTCAAATAACCCCGCAAACAGTTTTGGACGGTGGTTTTGCTACAGTGACAGTGGTTTTTGTCTTTTTCCTTTTTATTTATTTTCGCTGAATCTTTAAAAAATCATAGTAAATCATAGAAAAATTATAAAATAGAAAATCTAGTTCTGTTGGACTCCATATGAGTAGATCTACACAGTGAACATATAATATGGTATGCTTTAGTACAAAGTTTTTGTTGTAGTTTTAAATCTATGCTTTTCTATAATTAATTGGAATAATTCATAGCTACAGCTTCTATGGTTCAATTGTGATGACATTTTTATGGTGGACTAATTATTGTATGTTTAAACTGTAGTAAAAATTTCATACTCATTGGATCATGTATAACTTAGTATAGATTTATTTAGGTTTATGCTTGTTAAATCTATGCTTTATCTATAACTAAGTTATACATGATCTAACGAGTATGAAAATTTTACTATAATTTAAACATACAATAATTAGCATACCATAAAAATTTGGGAAAATGGTGTTCTTACCCTTATGCACGAGTCTAATTGTGATTTTGTCCTTGTTTTCTCAACTTTGTGATTTTGCCCTTGTTATTTTGAATTAAATCATCCGTTTGCCCCTGGTTTGGATGCCGTCAGATGGTCGTGGAATAAATGAATTAAAAAAATTCAAAATCTGAAAAAATAAAGGCGAAAAGACCAAATTGCCCCTTATCCTTATATTCAGACTCCATAAGGAAACTGTGCCTTTCTCACGGGCCGGCTGCATCACCGGGGCGTCGGGGGCATCCGACGGCGGCGACAGCAGCGCACGGCGCGCAGTGCGGCAACGGCTCCCGGTGGCGGGGCTCGTCGCGCGTGGGGCAGCGGCGGGGCTTGGCACGTGGCGCGCGGTGTGGGGGCGCGGGAGGGCCGCGGGGCTTGGCACACGACGTGCGGTGAGGGGGCTTCGGGCGTGCGACGCTCGGAAGCGGCCGCGGCTCGGTCGCTCGAGCGCGGACGTGCGGTGGCCGGCGTACGGTGGCAGGCGACGGCTCTCATCGGGTCCTCGTCCTTCCAAATCTTAGAGGTCGGTGGGCCGCTGTGGCGCGGCGCCGCGTTGGGCGGCCGACAGCGGGTGGCTAGTTGCGCTGCACGCCTGCGCCTGGCCGCTGGCCCGCGTGCGGCTGGTCAGGGCGTCCGGCGTCAGGCTAGACCGCGGGAGTCGAACGACAGCAACATGCAGTAGGCTCGCGCCCGCAGTGGCTGGGGCGCAGTGTGGCCTGCGGTGAGCTCCGGTGCCTGGACGCGGCTCCCGGTGGCGCCTGGCAGCTGGTCTCCGCGCCGCCTCTGCTAGCTCGCTCGAGGCTGAAGGACGGGACCAAGCGCGATTGGCCACCGGGCGTCGGATCTGCCATACTGGGCTGGACTGGCCCACTGGCACGCCGCCGCCGGAGCCGCAAGATCTCGCCGCACAACACCCATCACCGGAGTGGAGGGGAGTCGGCCTCGCCCCGGTAGTTGCCGAGCGGCTCCGCGACTAGGGCCCGTCATTAACGGGCGGCCTGCTTCCTCTTCCTCCTCTCAGAGCCCCGCCTCCTCCTCGACTGCGGATGGACGGACCTCTGCGATACCTCGCAACCTCAACCCCTCGCCAAGTACGCATCTTCTTGCTCTCGTGACTCGTCAGCTTAGCTTGTATTCGATTCAGTCTGATGTGTTCTCTGATTTCTGTCTACTGTGTTGTCTTTGTTTTTTTACAAAATGCAGAGCAAACAATGGTTGCCGTTTAAGCAGTTTAGTATGACTGAATTGATAACAGACTGCAGACTGGCATGGAATTCGATTTGCTTGTTTGTTCATTCCGGTTTGAACATGTGTTTTCTACTGCTATGTGTTCCTTATATCAATACAGGATAGCATTGAGGTGGAAGCGCAAGGGATCTGAACTAGTGTGATTCTATATGCTAACTCATTTACAATATATTAAGACTCTTGTCTTGCTCTTCAGATTAGTGATGTTGTCATGGCATGATGATGCTTTTTGAATGTAAATCATGGCACGTGATTGTTGATTAGTTTAGCACAATGATATGTTGTGGTTGACTTAGGAAGCTAGCAAAGCCTTCTTTCAATTTCAAGAAATCTCTGTGCATTGAGTTATTACTAATTGTCAGTGTTTCTTTCCTTGTCTACCCAATTTCCTAAACTTGTGTGCATAATATTTTCATGGAAACTAAATTTTTGTGATTATGTCAATCTTCTCAAGATTTTTCAGTGTCCAAACCCATTTTGTTCTGGAGTTCTCTTTGTCTGATATGAAGTAGTTGATGAGGGGATTGAGAGACCGGAGATTCTAAACCTGAATGCTAATTCCTTAATGAGCTTGACTCTCTGAATTTTCCTTGGCAAGTGTCTAGAAATTTGCAACGCTTCCGTCAGATTATTGCTCTAGTTCATTACCTGGATATCTCCAGTCCTAGGGTTTTTTGTGCTGCAACTGATGCTATCTCTATCTTGTTTCAATGATTTGACTGATGTGCTTGCGCAATGCGCATTCATGTGTGCGTGTTGGAGGGTGAATGTTCACAAATCCATGTCCATCCAAACATTTATGTGCTTAGATGCATGTTTGTTGTTGAATGGCCTGCTATTATGCCACATCTTCTATGCCTAAGGCACAGTCTAGTGTAATTGACACTCTCACTCATATCTGTTGTTTCTTGTAAGAGGACGCTATAAAACCATGTAGCTCCTTCTGTCCAAACTTTGGCCTCCTTGTGTAACACCATGCCAATCGCAATGCATTGCCTCCCCACTGAATAATCATTTCACCATTCATTTTCCTGCCGTTTGTTGTATTTACACATCTTATAGATGCAAGGATGCACTCCATTTTTCTTTCCAAAATCTACACTCAGCAGTTGAGTAAAGGAGATACTTTCCATCACTGCAGATGCGTACATGTCATTGGTGTCAATATGCTATTTCTCGTCGAAGCAAATTGATTGTTAGTTTTCACTTACCCAAATAGATACTGTATATTTTTCAGCGGTCGTGCTGGTGCTGCTTATGACCCGGAGCCGTCGCGTTTCTGTAGTAAATGCTGCTATGGTCGATCATGATGATTCACAACTGTCTTTTTATTCATGTCATTCTTTTTCCAATTTGGTTAGTAAATACATGGTGTAGTTTTAGGGCGTGTACTTTACATGAACCAACTTGTATGGTGGTTACTTTTGCTGAAAAAACATGTAATGTATGACATTCCTATGTGGTAAGGCACTAAGGTTATCAGTGCATGCATCTACTTATATAGTTTGTTAACCGATGTTCTACATGCATTCCTATACATTGAAGATTTTTGGTCCCACACAAAAGATTATATCGAAATATTTCTTATGGTGTTATATCTGTCATCATTATGAACCTTTTGGTCCCAAAATTTTGAATATTTATCAATATTAAATCTGAGTTCAAATAATTGCAAGTTGTGCCAAATATGTTTGACCAAATTTAATCAATTGTCAGCGTACAATAAAAAAGTATAATTCTAAATCAGGGTAAAATCATAATTAGGCATAACAAACAGGGGCAAAATCGCATGGGCATTCATGTCCTTTTGTACAAAGTTTAACACCGTTAGGGGTGGATGGCGGAGCAGGAGCAAACTGGTGCTTCGTGAATGGCACAGTAGGGGTAAATTCACAAAGTAAAAAAAACAGAGGCAAAATCATAATTTTGATACAAAACAATGGTACAAACGCAAGAGCCCCTAAAAATTTCACCATAAATACAACATAGAAGTTGCAGCTATGAATTATTCCAATTAATTACAGAAAACATATATCTAAAGCACAACAAAAACTTTATACTAAAGAATAACATATTATATGTTCACTGTGTAGATTTACTTACGTAGAGTCTAACAAAATTTGATTTTCTATTTTATGTTTTTTTGTGATTTACAATATTTTTTCAAAAAATCAGCGAAAATAAATTAAAAAGAAAAAGACAAAACCATCATCACTATAGCAAACCACCATCTAAAACCGTTTGAGGATTATTTGACCGGTTTTCAAAAATTTAGGGAATAAAAAATTTAGTTTTATAGTTTAGAGGTGAAGTAGTCCACACCTAGATAGTTAAAGTGCTATGTACACTTTTTCTCGGTGAACATATGCGTACCTCTCTTTCCGGTAAACATAAAAGAAGCACAAACCCTTCTCTGATTCACCAATGATGCTCAGCCGTCTCTCACAATAAATCAGCTTTAGCTAATTTATCAGTCGACTTTAATACCAGCCGAACATGGCTCTAGCTTCTCAGCGAAATGAACAGGCCCTCGCGTTCTTTGGCCAGCAATGATCACACGTTACTCCGTACTTGGTGGAGCTAGATGTGTTGGTGGCCGCAGCCAGCGGTGAAGCTAGAGTTCAAGTCGTGGGGTACAGTTGTATATCAGATTTATTGCCGGTTCTTTTATTTAACCGTGCAGTATGTTTTTTTTTTCAATGTACCTTATATAACGGACTACTTTTTTTTTTTTTTGTGATAAAAGTGGACTTCCCACACACTGGCACACATATGAGCGCGCCGCACTCTGCACTCCCTCTTGGGTCTTGGCACACCTGACACCTCCGCTCGGCGTTGTGAAAGTAGTACTACTACTCTTCTCGCACACGCTTCTCTAGTTCTCTGGGAAGGAAGATGGCGGCCGCTTCGAAGAGGAAGAGAGATGGTCCGGCGGTCGGCATCGACCTCGGTACTACTTATTACTCGTGCGTGGCCGTGTGGCGGCACGACCGCGGCGAGGTCATCGCCAACGACCAGGGCAACCGCCTCACACCATCCTGCGTGGCCTTCACCAGCACCGAGAGGTTCGTCGGCGAGGCGGCCGTGAACCAGGCCGCCCTGAACCCCATGAACACCATCTTCGGTGAGTACTACACCTCGGTGTTTCTCCGTTCTGTAGCCTCCATCTCAGTAGTTGTTCGTCGCCGCTTTTGTTGGTAGTCGCTGGGGTTTTTGACCTATGTGAAGCCCAAAGATGGTTTTTTCCGTTATGTTTTGGTGGGCAGCCGCCCAGATCAATTTTCAGTCAGTAGTAAGAAACACAAAACTCGTGCCGGTGGTTCACAGCCCGCCGCAGCGTCAGGCATTATCTGGATCGATCGAAACCCCCGCTGCAAACGGTGCTTACCCAGTAACTCCGGGGACTGAGTGATGAATGGATTGCTACAGCATCTTCTGTAGCTGGCTTCGTGTTTGGTTCAGCTAATATTTCTAATTTATGCCATTTATTTTTCTTACCCACGGATTTGTAAAGGAAAGGAGTATTTTTTTTGGACTTGCGTAAGACTGTTTAGTATCGCCCAGACACCTCACCTTTCCGTGTGAACTGTTTGTTCAATTCATCTCGTTGAATCTAGAACGCAAATTTATCTAAAAACCAAAGTTAAATTTAAGAGAGAGAGGGGGGCGGGGGGTGGGGGTGGTGGGCGAAGATTCTGATAAAGTGATAATGCTGGCAACTGTCCAGTGACAACCACAATACTATCCCGTTGCTACACAGCCCATTATACTTCTTAACCTGTTTAATGACCGCAAATCCACATTATCTGAACCTGGGCATATGCAAGTTAAGGCAGTGTCAAATCATACTCTTTTTTCTAACAGAAATAACATTTGACAGATGATAATAAAATTATCGAAGTTAAGCTATACATGGTTCATCTGATTGACTACATGACTAATTTTCTACAGAGGTGAAGCGACTAATTGGCCGCCGATTCAGCGCCGAGTCTGTACAACAAGATGTCAAGTTGTGGCCTTTCAAAGTTGTCGCAGGTCGTGATGACCGGCCAATGATCATGGTGCAGTATAAAGGCAAGGAGAGGCAGTTCATGCCTGAGGAGATCTCCTCCATGGTGCTCACCAAGATGAGAGAGACAGCTGAGGTATATCTTGGTAAAACGATCAAGAATGCGGTCATCACCGTGCCCGTCTACTTCAACAACTCCCAGCGCCAGGCTACCATTGACGCGGGTGCCATTGCCGGCCTGAATGTAATGCGCATTATCAATGAGCCAACTGCCGCCGCCCTCGCATATGGTCTTGAGAAGATGCCTGTCAGCAACAAACAAAGGACGGTGCTCGTAGTCGATCTTGGTGGTGGTACCTTTGATGTCTCCCTCCTGAAGATTGATCCAGGAACCAACAAGGATAAGGGTCTCTTTGAGGTGGTGGCCATCGCTGGTGACACTCACCTTGGCGGGGCTGATTTCGACAACGAGATGGTGAAATACTCTCTCCAGGAGTTCACACGGAAACACAAGAAGATGGACATACATAGCAACCAGAAGGCGCTTCGGCGGTTGAGGACTGCCTGCGAGAGAGCAAAGAGGATGCTGTCTTCCACTACACAGACCACCATTGAGGTTGACTCGCTCCATGATGGCATTGACTTCTGCACCACCATCACCCGGTCTCGATTCGAGGAGCTCAACAAGGGTCTTTTCAGGAAGTGCATGGAGGCTTTGGATAAGTGCTTATGCGATGCCAAGATGAACAAGAGCAGTGTCCATGACAACGTCCTGGTGGGCGGCTCCACCCGTATCCCCAAGGTGCAGAACATGCTTCGGGAATTCTTCTGTGGGAAGGAGCTTTGCCGGAGCATCAACCCTGATGAAGCTGTTGCGTACGGCGCTGCCATCCAGGCCTCTATTCTCAGTGGTGGAACCAACGATGGGAGATTAGTGGATATGCTTCTGTGCGACGTTACGCCACTCTCGCTTGGAATAGAGACCAGGGATGATTGTACAATGAGCGTGGTTATCCCGAGGAACACTGCCATCCCGATCAAAAAGACGGCGCCTTTCACCACCCTCTACGACAACCAGACCGCCGTTTCCTTTCGAGTGTATGAGGGCGAGAACGCGAGCACCAAGGACAACAATCTGCTCGGCGAGTTCGTGCTCACCGATGTACCCCCGGCACCGCAGGGTGTACCTGGTTTCGATGTCACCTTCGATATCGATGCAAACGGCGTCATGAAGGTGTCCGCCGAGGACAGGGACACTGGGCGGAAGAACAGCATCACCATCGTTAACCACGGCGGTCGACTGCGCAAGGAGGAAATCGCGCGCTTGGTACCGAAGGCTGAGAGGTAAAGGGGGAGGGGTTCATATCAAAGCTCTGGTAAGTAGCTCGTCGCTTTTGTTGCAATGGATGCTAAATGACATGACTTTTGGCTTGGCTTGTGTATGGCCATAAGCTTGGTAGTGTCGTTGTTTCTGGAACCATGGTGATATTGTAGTAATGTTCTATTTTCTTGAGTGTGTCTTGCTTCTGTCAAGCACTCAAGCTGGTTTTAAGCTGGGAACAGGCCATAGCCTAGCTTGTGCTTTCTTCGTTTCTGGAATCTTGGTGATATTGTAGTAATCTTCTATTTCTGTTGGATGTGTCTTGCATCTGTCAAGCTGATTTTAAGCTCGGAACAGTTGCAACCATGAACTTTTGCTGAATCCAAACTCCTTCCTTGGAGAATCCAAACTACTATTAACAAGCTGATGAGTAGCAGTGCAACTTGGAGAAGACAGACGACAGTCACAAACACTTATAACAAACCTGTAGACCGTAGTAGATTGCCAACAACATAGCATCAAATGTGCTCTTTTATATCATGAAAAGACAACCATGTAGATCTGAAGGTACCGTACCATACTGTTTTTGTCTAGGCTACCAAATAGATTAATCACTGCTCCATTTGGGCTAAGCTACTCAAAGGAATTGTCTTTACCACGAAAGGCTTGGCAGCGCACCAAACTTGTTTACATGTGCATGTCAAAATTCTAGTAGCAGCCTCCAGCATCAGTTAAACTGAACGGCTGCACCAGCACCACAAAGGCACACATTGCTTCGTTGTATACCTGTATAATTGCGATGGCAAGACCAATGTCCTTGGTAGTAGAAGCACAATTTTCAGGCTCCAGGGAGGAATCACTTTGCCACTTATTTCTTGAGTGCCCCTTTGCCATTCAGTGCTGGGCATGGCTCAACATTCAGGTAGACAACTCGCTGGACCCCTTCCAAATCCTCAAAACCTTCAGAGATCAACTCCAGGTTCCTTTTTCTATGGGGATTATTATCATCATGTGCTGGACAATCTGGAGAACGAGAAATGACATGATCTTCCGTCAGATAAATCCAGATTTTCAGTTAGCAAAGGAAAATTTCAGGGAAGAAATTCAGTTACTCTTACTTGAAACTCAAAAGAAGATTCTTGCCGGAGTTTAGCCAATGGACTGACAATCTATCTTAGCATGGTCACTCTCAGTACTAGTCCTCATTTTCTTTCTTTTTTTCCTTCTTTGTATCCTGAAGCTCCCCCAGCGCTTCTTACTGTTTTGGTCTATTTGTATTCTGAACTCTTTTGTTGCTTAATAAATGTGCTGTAGGGGTGCAAACCCCTCCAGTTTTCCTAAAAAAAACAAGTTTCAGGCCCCAGGAACCGGGCGATAGTGCTATGAGCCTATGACACATCGGGCCAACATGAGCGATAGGCTGCGGCAGACGGTGCTGCCGTGTGCGGGTGTGGTGGAACCGTGTGGAAGCGCCGGCCAGCACCGTCGAGCCGAGTGGCTGGCTGGCAGCACGAAGACGTATGTATGTTTTTTTTTGGGATCTTTTTTTTTTGGAGCACTATAGGAAGACGTATGTATGTGGGCCGGTGGCCTGTTAATGCGATGGTTGAAATTCTCGGTCCAGTTGAGTGCGCGGCCGCATTCAGCCGCGATTCAAATCACGCAGCTCAAAAGTTCGAAGCGGTGTCTCCCGGGCCGTCGATGGGCACAGCGGACGCGAGCGCGCGGCTGGGCTAGAAGACCGGTGTGCTAAGGTGCTCTTTTCCATGGAGCCCAGGGCCGATTTGATTTGATGGATTGGAGAAGGGAAATGTCCGAATTATCTCCCTTAGTCCGATTTTGCTCCCAAAACTATCATTTTTTTTTACCTTTCTCAACCTTTTAAACCTTTTTGCTACTAGAAACGGTTCGTGGTTTAATATTAAGGATATATTAGGCCATGAGGTTAAGAATAGTAACATCTAATGATTATGCTTGATAAGATTTCAGGTTAGTGGATTATTAATAAAAAATCTCTAGAGTGGATTAGTTGTTCACCCCAAAGCATCGGATCCCCTTCGTCGTAATATATTCGTGTGTCGACTGTATGCATGCATGCCCGTTCGTGTCATCGTGTTCATGTGTAGTAGTACGAGTATACATGCGAACTCGTATAAAATAACTAGTGATTTGCACGCGCCATGCGCGCGAGTGATGGCCGTAGTTCTATCTGGCAAATGAAAGCGTGCGGGCCTGTTCGGCAGGACTGAAAAATAAGTCAAAATACTGTTCCGACTGATTGTTGTGAGAGAAAAATACTGTTCTATCTGGACGTAAACAATGTTTCTGTGAGTGAGCTGGCCAGCCCGGCTCAGCCCAGCCAGCCAGCCGAACGAAGCCACATAGAAAGCATGTCGACAACGTTGGATTTTTTTTCTGTTTTTGAAACACACAGATAAGCAAGGGCGGTCCCAAGGCCCGGCGAGCGTGGGCGGCTGCCCGGGCTCTAACGCTTTTTTATGGTATTCTACAATCGCTGCTACAGAAAATGGAACGACCGTCAAGCAAATTAAGCCTGAGCTGAGCGGAGCACCTGCTATTGCTAGGTGACGGACGTACGACACTAGCTGGCACATATCACTTTGTAGTAAAACTACTACCATTACGAGCCTGTTCGTTTGGCTGTGGCTTATCATAAACGATCATAAATTTTCAGTCGGAATAATATTTTTCTCTCACACAAACCAGCCAGCAGTACTTCTTCACGAACCAGCAACGATATGAACCAGACCAGCCAACCGAACAGGCTGTATATTGCCGCTGTCAAACCTCTAATAATGTATCTCATGCTTCTGTTTTGTGGCTCCTGGATGTGTTATATTACGAGTAACTTCATATTTCCTTAGCCTAATATGTACGCACTATCCAAAACTAGATAGGTTAGGATTATGCAGCAAATGAATAGCTACTCCTTATATAGTGCAAATTAAACGAACTCACGATCACTTGACGGGATTTCCTGATACCACATAACCAACATGCATCACCACCTTCAGCCGGACGCTAGCACGATGTATAATGTCAGAAGAGCCTTAGGGTCCATACTATAAGACTAGTCTTGCAGAGGCGGTGTTGATCTTAATAAGCCTATATTTACTAAGATCATGCATTATTATAACTTTTTCTTCTTAATAAAAATATGATTAGGTACGTGCGGCCATGAAAAAAAGGCTAGCATTCATATATGTGATCATATTCGTGGTCCGTGGTTGTAACCCTGTTCTATACTAAAATGAAGAAGAAAACTTCCTCTGACTTTGCCCAGGCTCGGTTCAATTCCTGGATCTGCCACCGCAGACAAGGCATCTTTCATTGGAAATAAAATACTCATAGCTGTAGTCTGAAGAACAGACTTGCATAGTTTAGAACACTGAAAGATAGCAGTTGCACGGACACACGTACATGGTTGCTTGGCATGCAGCCATTTCTCCTGGGGAATAGTAACAAAAGAGAAGAAAATACATAGTTGGCTACAGAATGGCAACACTATTCAACAGTCGCTGGGGCATCTGTTCTCTTGGCCGAAGTCTGCTTTAGTTTGAGAAGCATGGCGCTGTCCAAGACTGGATCTTCAAGAAGAGATAACAGCTCACCACTGAGGTTCACCAAGGACTGTGATAGCCTGCAGAGAATCGATGCGGCATCTGGCTTGCTGGCAAAAGAGTGATTTTCTGACGAGGTTTTCAGCGACAGTAAGCAATAGAACGGCGGTCGAACTTTCCTGACAGACCGAATCAAAGAAAGTCAGGGAGCCACGGAGTGCTGCATCTTTTGCCTTGATGTTGTTCTTCAGTTTAGTCGCCTCATCTTCAAACAACATGGACCATGAGGTAGAGCAAAAAGGTCTTCTCTGAGTTCAGAAACATGTGCAGCGTTGTAGTCATCAATTTTCACCATTTTTCGTTTTCAGGGTAATTTAGTGCAGCGTGATCGATAGTTTTTTGTGTTTGCCAAATTTCCAGAAAATTCTTTTGTTTCCTTGTCATAGGATTCTCTAGCCAGTATATTGCCAATCTTGAGACATGGTATGCACCTCGTCTAAAGATGTTCACGTGGAGCTGCAATACACAGTTTGGTCACCAACTGAGGAAAGCTATAACAATGGCTTGGTCAAGGAAATCTGCTACAAGAAGCCAATGTTTGAACTCCATTGTGATGCAATGCTATCGTGGAAGGGGACACTCAAATTTAATACCAAGACGTTGCCATAAAAATACAACAGTTGATGTCCCACTGAAGCAACAGTTATAGACACAAATAAATTGCTGGACATGGAAGCAAAGTTCATGGCTATAAATCTGTCATTGGGGTTGCAAGGGGGGAAATAAAAATGCAGACCTGATCAAGTATAAGGTGAGCAATGGCACCTGATGCCCCACTGATTTTCACTAATTTGCTCAAATACAGGTACCTGCAAATGGAGACTTATTATCAAACAAGCAGTAGTGGCAGAAAAAGCTAGCTACACTAAGACAACAACAATTTTGATTTAGGTGCCTTGGTTCAGCTGCACAGGCTCATGCCAAAAAAAATTCATTGATTTTACTGCGGTTTAATATATGCTTGCCTCTCAGGTTAGCATGATTGAATTCTTTACTGTAGATTTTGCTTGTTTAAAATTAATGTGTAGGCGCATGTGCATGACCAAAGCTAAATAATAATTTGTTCTTGTTTGAATGCTTCCTTGAGATGTTTTAAATCCTATTTGTTCTTCCTTGAGACTGCTTCACAGTAAATTATCATCCTTTCTGCCAGTTACTCCTTGCATGAAAAAAGAATTTCATAGTCAACCTCCATCTAAGAGAAAAGCCTCTGGTTATTCTTTGCAGGTACTTGGAAGATTCTATCAACATTTTTCCATTTTTTGGGGGAAATACAGGTTTCACAAATGGTCTTCTTATCATTTTATACAATGGTGTACAGTACAAGTTACTGAAGACGATGGTTCATTCAACTTAATTTCTGCTATGCAGTTTATGTGTGCACACTGCACAGGTTGTGCTGAATCTACTTCCTTTGCAAAGCACTGGGGCAGCAGGTATATTTATATATGTACACTATTGCTGAATGTTAAATAGCTATTGCACTTATTTGGGGATTTTTATACTATCCACAATACTATGAAGTTTGTTTAATTTTGCTTGTAAGATAATCCATTTTGTTTTTTCATTTAATCCCATTGTAATACATGATGATAGGATAGTTCCTACGATTAATTGCTTCAGGGCCTTTTCAAACCAATTTTTCTGATAATCTGCTACTCTTCCTAGCCGGCGAAGGCGGCCGCGGCGCGCCTTGCCAGCCGGATCTTGCAGCGCAGCGGCCAGACATGGCTACGGTTTGTACGGTTCTTGGCCTTCCTCAACTTATGGTTTCATCTCCCCTTGTTGCTACACTCACGACGGCAGGTACACACGCGCAGATGTTCTTTGCCACAGAAACCAGCTTAATGCTTTGGTTAATTTTGATAGAAACAGATATTACTATGTGCAGATTAAATAGTTACTGATGTTCTTCTTCATTGCTCGAGGATTAATGAAAGGATGGGCATTACACAGGGTATGGTCACGGTTTCTTTTCCTCCACATTGTGTCCTTCAAATTCCTATTTTTTTCCTGTCCGCATAGGAGCAGCAATAGAGTTCCTGTGATTAGATTTGGCTGTGCACGCTTCAATTCCATGTGAGGTTGTTTTCCATACGCATGTTCAGTGATTCATCGTATGCTGCTTTCTCATTTGTCAATTGTCGTTGCTTTCGCTGGTACACGCATGTTCTTTTGAGAGTTAAATGCATGGATGGGACATTAATTTACGCTCTAGTTAAACTTAGGTCCATCAACTCTGAAAGTGGGTTTTTAGGTCCATAATCTTTATTAGTTGCGTATTTCTAACACGTACCTCTTTGTTTCAATTTTTTAACCGAAGTGGCACCTCAGGTGGACACCGCACACACGCATGTATGCGCATGCATGATGCATGCACGTCGGCATCTTGGCGAAAGACAGCGGACTGGCTGCCGCTGCGCCGGCTGCTGCTGCTGCTGGCCATCGCCGTCCCCGGCCCCGCCGCCCCTGCCGCTCCCGTCGCTCTTCATTAGGACGTCGTCGTTCCGTAGGCTCTCGGCGGACGTCGCGCTCGACCTGCTCACCGGCTCCGAGGCCTTCGCGTTCACGGCGTCGCTGCTGCACCTGGAGTCCGCGCTCCTCGCCGACCTCGGCTCGCCCACGTCGCACACACGCGGGTCTCCCCCGTGCGGCTGTACGGCAGCGAGTGCCGGCGCGTGTCCATCGGCCTCGTCGTTCTGCGCTCCTCGGCGCATGTGGTCGTCAGCTGCCTCTGCGCCGTCGCGGCCGCCCGGGGCACGACGGTGGTGCTTTCCATCCACCGGCCAAGCGCACGCCTCCTCTCCGCCGTGGACTGCCTGCTACTCCTCTCCCGTGGCACCGTCCTCCACCACGGTTCGCAGTAGACCACTGTACGACCATTCCGGTGACGAAGACGAGAGGCTGTTCTACCTTGGACGATAACCAGGACATCATCCACATCAAAGTGTACGAGGGCGAGAGCGAGAGCACCAGGGACAACAACTTGCTCGGTGAGTTCCTGCTATCCGGCATTCCACCGGCGACTTGGGGCGTACCCAAGATCGATGTGACCTTTGATATCGACGCGAATGGCGTCCTGAACGTGTCGGCCAAGGACGTGACCACCCGGTCGGTCGGGAGCTGTCTCATCGGATATTTGATATATACATAGTGTATTAAACATAGGTTAATTATGAAATTAAATATACAGATTGAGATTAATTTGCGAGACGAATTTTTTAAGCTTAATTAGTCCATGATTTGACAATGTGGTGCTACAGTAACATATGTTAATGACGGATTAATTTGTCTTAATAAAATCGTCTCGTGGATTATTGATGGATTATGTAATTTATTTTTCTATTAATATTTGAACCGACACCTCTTAAATTTTAGTTCTGCATCCGAACAACATCGCTCCATCAGTAACCACAGCGGCCGCTTGCGCAAGGACGAAATCGAGTGCATGGCTTTGCAGGTGGAGCGGCACAGAAGAAACTAGGCGGATCAAAGCAGACGAAGCAGGCCAAAAGAACGAGCGTGGGAAGTAGTAGCTGTGCAACCTGTACCTTGGACGGCCACAGGGATTCTATTATATATTTTATCCGTAATGACAGTTTTCCTTTAAGTAAGTCCTACTGCATTGGATGCTTATAATAATAATATATAATGCTAGTATTGGTTACATTGGTTCTGTTCGCTTCTCTTATAATTTATCATTTTCAGCTTATTTTTTTAGCCGGAATAGTATTTTTCTCTGATAAAAAATTAGTTAGCACAGTGTTTTGGTTTATTTTTTCAGCGAAGCGAACGGGGCGATTCAAACTTGTGGCTCGGCTAGCCCGGCTTGTGCTTTCTCTCTTCTTCCGCTGTAACCATGTTTTAATTTTAATTGATGACACTGGAAGTAGTACTACTGGAGTGACTTCTACTTATCTCTGACAATGTTTTTCATCAGCGTTACAGAGAAAGAATTAGTCTGATGAGACAACAATATATAGCATATACTAAAGTGTTTGTACGATACTCGTTTACACCATTCCAAAAACAAAGGAAAAGTAATAAAAAAACGAATCAGACGCTGAAGAGCTGCCAACTATATTAAAAAGCAGATCAAATATAGACCGGACAAAATAAAAAAGATACAACTACGGGTGGTTAGATTGGGCCATCAACACGCACCTAACTCAAACTCAAGAGAAGAAAAAATAGCTCTGGCTGGTCGAGCCCCACATGCCGAAGCTTAGCACAGAACACATGCTCGACTGCCTCGTAAACACCCACAAACCAGTCACCACACTGCACCCACAAACCGGTTACCACACTGCACCACCAACAACCAGACGCTGTCATCACCCTTGCGCCGCATTGCTGACGCTGTCCCACACCGAGGTAGCCCACTGCCGAGCAGGGCAAATCGCCGTACTCCACTGCAAGCCATAGCTACCTCTGGCGCTCGCCAAACCGACCTCGTCCACCGAGATCCAAGCGCGCACACCGTGGCTTCCAGGACCTAGCTGCCTCATCGAAGGTAGAACGGCCACATATGTCCTCCAGCTGTTAGCCAGAACTCCTCCTTGCACCGAAAACAGCCACCGCTGAGTGGGACCGCCCACCGCTACACCACGCAAGTCACCTCGGCAACGCAAATATGCTAGGCACCACCTCCCATGTCGGCCTCTGAAAGCTCTAGTTTGGTTTTGGTTAATTGATGAAACCCTAAGTGCTAACCTAGTTTATCAAAGTGATTATGAAATAGGTAGCACTACTCCAAGTGATAAAGCAATGGTGAAGATCATGATGATGGTGATGGCATGGTGGTGATCAAATGCTTAAACTTGGAAAAGAAGAATGAGAAAAACAAAAGGCTCAAGACAAAGATATAAATAGTAGGAGCCATTTTGTTTTAGTGATCGAGACACTTAGCGAGTGTGATCACATTCAGGATCGATAGTCGTACTATTAAGAGGGGTGAAACTCGTATCGAAATGCGGTTATCAAAGTGCCACTAGATGTGGTGCACACTTGCTAAATCTAGCACTAGGTAGCTCCTAAAAAGCTCTTAGATCTATTGGAGCAAACTTCATTCATGTATGATCGAGAGTTGGAAGTGAATGGAGGGTCAAATGCTGACCGGACGCTGGTTCCAGAGTGACCGAACGTTGGCGCGAGTCCGGGCAGTACATTTGATCAAGGTGAAATCGTCTGGACGCGACCAGACGCTGGATGCCAGCGTCCGGTCGACTCTAGTAAGGTTCTAAAGAGGGAAAATCATGACCGGACACGTCCGGTCAGTGCTGGCCGGACGTTGTCCAGTGTCCGATCACAACTTAAACACTGAAGATCGGGGAGAACTGACCAAAGCGTCTGGTCAATATGACCGGAGCGTCCGGTAACCACGCAGAGGCACATAACGGTTTGTTTTTCAACCACAGTTATAAATACTTGCTCCATTCGTGTGAGGGGGTACTTTTGCTCATTCCAATAGCTAAGAAACACCTTTAAGAGTGACAAGAAGAGCAAGGTCCTAGTGAGGTGATTGAGAATTGAGAATCCCAAAGAGAGCCCTCATTAGTGAAAGCAAGAGTAGCAAAGTGTGCATCCACCCTTCTCATTAGGTTTATCATGGTCAAGTGAGAGTTCGTGCTTGTTACTCTTGGTGATCGCCATCACCTAGACGACTTGGTGGTGATTGGGAGCTTGGTGATCATCCGGTGGAGCTTGTGGATGACCCAACTCAAGTTGTGAGCGGTTGTGGGTGATTCACCACGACAGAGTGTCAAAGAATCAACCCGTAGAGAGCACTTGATCCTTGCGCGGATCAAGGAGGAGCTACACCCTTGCGCGGGTGCTCCAACGAGGACTAGTGGGGAGTGACGACTCTCCAATACCTCAGTAAAACATCACCGCGTTCCTCCTTCTCTCTTTACTATGAGCATTTACTTTGAGCAATTCAATTCTTGTCATTTACATTCATAGAATTGTCATGCTAGAGTAGGATTGGAACATAGGTTGCTAAACTTTTATGCGGTAGATCAATAGAAATATTTTCTAGGCACAAGGGGTTAATTGGGCTAACCGTAGGACTTAATTATTGCAAAGAAATTTAGAATTAGCCCCATTCACCCCCCCCTCTTGGGCATCTTGATCCTTTCAACTGGTATTAGAGCCTCGTGCTCACGAAGTAGACTTAACCGTCTAGAGAAAGATATCTCATGGGGATGGACCTTGTCCTATCTTTGAGGGGGGATGATTTTTCAATATGGAAAATCCGCATGAAGGCGTATTTAGAAGCTCTAGATGTTGGAATACTTAGAGCCGCCTCACAAGGCTTCTCAAAACCTCGAGATGCTACACACCTACAAGGCGATGAGGTGAATTACGAGAAATGGAATACAAAGGCTTGAAACACCATCTTTAGAGGCCTTTGCAAAGATGTGTTTAACCGGGTGAGGAACCACAAGGACGCCCATGCACTATGGTTGGACGTTTATGCGCTCCATGAGGGAACAAAGAGTGAGTGTGAGGAACGCTATCATCTTGTCATGAAAAAGCTTAACTCTTTTGAGATGCTTCCTAAAGAATGTGCTTATGAGATGTACTCACGTTTGAATGTTCTTATAGAGAAAGTCAATGGGCTTGGACTCACTCAAATGCAACCATCCGATGTTGTAAGAAAAATCTTGAGTGTCCCCCCCATTGATAAATATGGGCATATTGTGACCGTGCTTCATCAAGGTGATCTTTCCATCGCTACACCAACATAAATCTTGGGAAAGATCAATGTTCATGAGATGTACATGCACATCACACCATAAGATGGCTCATCCTCTACTAAGCAGAAAGAAAAAGACTTAGCATTCAAAGCTAGCCAAGAGAAGGGCAAAGCAAGGCTTGAGTATGAGAGCTCAAGTGATGATGAAATTGATGATGCAAGTCTTGCTCTCATGGTGAGAAGAATCGCCAAGATGCTAAAGAAGCTCAACAAGAGTGGCATCAAGTTTGATGGAAAGAAGAAGTTCTTCACTAGCTCTAGAAGGAAGCCAATCTCCGAGATGGATTGCTACAATTGTGGAGAACTTGGTCATCTAGCACACCAATGCACCAAACCCAAGAAAGACAAGTTCAAGAACAAGTACAAGGGCAAGAAAGATGACTCAAGCAATGAAGAAGAAGATGAGAAGAAGAAAAACAAGCCATACAAGAAGAGAGATGGCAAGAAGAAGGACTTCCACAAGAAGAAGAAAAGTGGAAAGGCATACATCGTCGGTGATTGACTCACGAACATTGACTCATCTAGTGGCTCATCCAATGATGATAGTGACAATGAGAAGGTGGCCGCCATTGTTATTGACTCTTCATCATCTTCACCGTCACCACCACCATCATCCTCTACACACCTATGCCTTATGGCCAAGGGTGATCGCAAGGTATCAAATGACGATAGTAGTGGTGATGAACATATTAGCAATGATGATAGCGATAGTGATGATGATGAATATGAATCACCTTCTTATGATGATATTGTTAAATTGCTAAATCAATACACTAAGATCATTAGAAAGAGTAGAGCTAAGAATGAAAAACTAGAAGCTAAGAATGATTCTCTTTTAGCTAAATGTGATATAGCCGAAAAGACTAGTGTTGAGCTTAGAGAAGCAAATGATGCTATATCATCCAAGCTCAAGGAGCTCAAATCTTCTAAGAAAGAGCTTCAAGATAAACATGATAAACTTGAGAGGGTACACAATGAGCTCGCCACTAGCCACAACATGCTAAAAGAAGAATATACTACTCTTAAGATTAATCATGATAATCTTGTCATTGCTTAAGAATATTTATCAAATGAGCCACATGATGCTACTAACAATGTTGTTAAGATTGATATAGCTACATCATGTGATGATTTGATCATTGAGAGCATTGAGCAAAGTTCTAGTAGCAAGGGCAAGCAATTGGTTGAGACCGAAGATTATGATGAGTTTGTCAAGCTCAAGAATGACAATGAAAAGCTAAAGAAAGATCTTGAAGAGCTCAAAACCACCAACACCATAGTGCTAGAAACTCTTGATCATGATGGTGATTTGATTCTTGAGAATGAGAAGTTAAAAAAAAGAACAAGAAGCTCAAGGAAGAGAAAAATAATGATGCACTCAATGAAGAGAACAAGAAGCTCAAATTGGAGAAAGAGCATCTCAAGATTGGATTGAGCAAGTTCACAAGAGGCAAGCATCTTCAAAGTGAGCTACTAATGAATACTATCATGAAGATGGATAGAAGTGGCATTGGGTACTTGGCAAACCAAGAGAAGAAGGCTCAAGCTCAACAACAACACAAGTCAAAGCCAAAGGCAAAGAGATGCTTTGAGTGTGGACAAGAAGGCCACTTTGCCCATGAGTGCCAAACTCTACCACCACAACCCTTGCCTAAGCATGCTAGACCTTTTGCCTTCAATGCTTATTACATGCTTAGAAAGGATTCTAGTGGGAAGATAAAAGTTATGTTCTTAGGACCTCCTAACAAAAATAGGCCTAAGAAAATTTAGGTAGCAAAGTCACTTGTTGAAAAGGTGAAGGGCCCTCAACAAGTTTGGGTTCCTAAAGCTTGATCTCTTGTGTGTAGGTGAACTACAAGACCGGTGGAAGTCTATGGGTTATTGATAGTGGTTGCACACAATATATGACCGGTGATCCTCGTATGTTCACCTCACTAGATGAAGAAGTAGATGGATAAGAAAGAATCACATTTGGAGATAATTCAAAGGGCAAGGTTAAAGGATTGGGTAAACTGGCAATATCAAATGATCATTCTATCTCAAATGTATTATATGTTGCTTCATTGAGCTTCAACTTGCTATCCGTTAGACAATTGTGTGATCTTGGCATCCAATGCTTATTTACTGAAAAGGAAGTTGTTGTATCTAAGAAGGATGATGATCAAGTGATATTCAAAGAATTTAGATACAACAACCTATATTTAGTGGACTTCACCTCCGAAGATGCTAATTTGAAGACTTGCCTATTCATCAAAACAACACTTGGGTGGCTATGGCATAGAAGACTTGCTCATGTTGAGATGAGCTCACTCAAGAAGCTAATGAAGAATGATTTGGTGAGAGGGTTGAAGGATGTGAAGTTTGAGAAGGACAAGCGTTGTAGTGCATGTCAAGCCAGCAAGCAAGTTGCAAATACTCATCCAACAAAAGCTTTTATGTCAACCATAAGAGTGCTAGAACTCCTTCGCATGGACTTATTTGAACCAACAACATACAAGAGTTTGGGAGGAAATCTTTATTGTCTTGTGATTATTGATGACTATTCAAGATACACATGGGTATTCTTCCTTCATGACAAATCCGAAGTTGCATCTTGCTTCAAGAAGTTTGCCAAGAGAGCACAAAATGAATTTGATATGAAGCTCAAGAAGATTAGAAGTGACAACGGTAAAGAATTTGACAACACAAACATAGAAGTCTATTGTGATGAAGTTGGGATCAAGCATGAGGTCTCCGCAATATATACTCCTCAACAAAATGGTGTAGTTGAGAGGAAGAACCGGACATTGATCACTCTTGCAAGAACAATGCTTGATGAGTACAATACTCCCAAAGCTCTATGGCCAGAAGCTATCAACACCGCATGCTATGCATCCAACCATCTATTCCTTCAAAAGTTTCTTAGCAAGACACCTTATGAGTTGCTCAATAGGAAGAAGCCGGACGTCTCCTTCTTTAGGGTGTTTGGTTGCAAATGCTACATCTACAAGAAGCGGCAATACCTAGGGAAGTTCCAAAGACATTGTGATATTGGTTTTCTTGTTGGTTATTCATCAAAGTCCAAAGCATATAGAGTATTTAATCATGCTACCGGCTTGGTTGAAGAAACATATGATGTGGAATTTGATGAATCTAACGGCTCCCAAGGAACACATGAGAATCTTGATGATGTAGGTGATGAACCATTGAGGGAGGCCATGAAGAATATTCCGGTTGGAGACATCAAGCCTAATGATGATAAAGATGATATACAAGTGATCAATCCACCTTCTTCATCAAGTGTGCCACAAGATGATGAAAAAGATAGGAGAGTAGAAAATGAAGACACTCATGTCTCCCATGAGCAAATGGTGGTACAATCACAAGATGTTGATGCTCCACAACCTCCCCCTCAAGTGGTTGATAGAAGAAATTCATCTCTACTTTAAGCTCATCCACAAGATCTCATCATAGGGAGTCCATCAAAGGGATTAATGACTCATTCACAAAAACTTGCTTCATTTATTGAACATCACTCTTTTGTCTCTTGTTTTGAGCCTACCAAGGTAGAATAAGCTCTTTAAGATCTGGATTGGATCAATGTCATGCATGAAGAGTTGAACAACTTCACCTGCAATAAAGTTTGGACTCTTGAAGAGCAACAAAAAGGTGCAAGAGTCATTGGAATAAAGTGGGTTTTCCGCAACAAGCAAGATAATCAAGGCATTGTTGTGAGGAACAAGGCTAGACTAGTTGCATAGGGGTTCTCTCAAGTTGAAGGTTTGAATTTTGGAGAGACCTTTGCACCGGTTGCAAGACTAGAAGTCATCCGTATCCTTCTTGCATATGCATCACATCATGAAATGAAATTATATCAAATGGATGTGAAAAATGCATTTTAAATGGCTTTATTAATGAACTAGTCTATGTTGATCAACCTCCCAGGTTTGAAGACCCTAGATATCCTAATTATGTTTATAGGTTGTCCAAGGTGCTATATGGGCTTAAGCAAGCCCCAAGAGCTTAGTATGAGCGCCTTCGGGATTTCCTCATTGAGAAGGGCTTTACCATTGGGAAGGTCGACACCATACTATTCACCAAGAAGCTTAATAGACATATCTTCATTTGCCAAGTGTATGTTGATGATATCATCTTTGGATCATCAAATGAAGATTCTTGCAAAGAATTTGGTGAATTGATGTCGAAGGAGTTCGAGATGTCACTAATTGGAGAGCTTACATTCTTTTTTGGTTTTCAAGTCAAGCAAATGAGAGAAGGGATTTTTATCTCTCAAGAGAAATATATACAAATGATCTTCTCAAAAGATTCAAGATGGATGAATGTAAGCCAATCAAGACACCAATGCCAACTAATAGACATCTCGACCTAGATGAGGAAGGTAACACGATTGATCAAACTCTCTATCGCTCTATGATTGGTAGCTTGTTATATTTAACCGCATCTAGGCCCGACATCATGTTTAGTGTGTGTATGTGTGCTAGATTTCAAGCTAATCCTAAGGAAACTCATTTGATTGCCGTTAAAAGAATCCTTAGGTATCTTAAGCACACACCAAGTATTGCCCTTTGTTATCCCAAAGGAGCTATATTTGAATTAGTTGGCTATTCCGATTCGGATTATGCCGGTTGCAAAGTTGATAGAAAAAGCACATCCGGGGGTGCCATTTGCTTGGTAGATCACTTGTGCCTTGATCCTCCAAGAAATAAAATAGTGTGGCTTTGTCCACCGCCGAAGCGGAATACATTGCCGTGGGTGCTTGTTATGCACAAATTCTTTATATGAAACAAACTTTGCTAGGCTATGGTGTAGTTCTAGAAAAAGTACCTCTTTTGTGCGATAATGAAAGTGCGGTAAAACTTGCAAATAATCCAGTTCAACACTCTCACACCAAGCACATAGATATCCGCCATCACTTTCTAAGAGATCATGTTGCAAAGAATGATATTTCATTAGAAGGTGTAAGGACCGGGGATCAATTGGTGGATATCTTCACTAAACCGCTAGATGAGGCAACTTTTTGTCGATTGCGGAATGAGCTCAATGTTCTTGATTTTACCAACTTCACTAAAAAATGAGCTTGTATTGTCCTTTGCATTGCATTATAATATACAACATGTTTAATCTTTGGTAACGCATATAGGGCTTGTCTAACATGGTTAAGATAACCACCATAAAGCATGTGAAGAAGCTTAACCTTGGATCAAACTTGACAAGCAACTAGATTTACTTTCAAGTATTGCATTGCATATGCATGAATGTTGGTTTGTCGTTTATCTTAAATTGCCCTCTTATTGTCTATTTTCTTAAAAATAATTATAGCCTAAGGCAAAATATTTTTGAAAATTTTGAGGGTTTGAGAGAGGTCACTCACATTAGTCCCAATTGGTGTTTATTTGAATCTTATTGAAGTTGGGACTTGATTGGGAACAGACAGCACGAAGGACTTTGAAGATTTGCTGGAAAAAGAGTGATCGGACGCTGCACCGGACTCTAATGTCCAGCGTCCGGTCAGTTCACAGGAGGTGAACCTGCTACGATGGAGTGACCGAACTCTACTGTTCAGTGTCTGGTCAGATGATGGTTCAGCGTCCGGTCGATCGAAGACGACGGAGATAGGTTGGACCGGACTCTGGCTGCGTCCGGTCAATGGTGATCGGATGCGTTCGGTCATGATTCTAGGGGTTTTGGACCTCTCTGGAATCGACCGAACTCTGGGTGCCAGCGTTCGGTCGTTGCCACTGGAGCGTTCGGTCAGTAGAAATCGTGCGGGATTCCAACTCTTATCTCATTTTCTTTTCTATCATGGTTGAGGCCACCATATATTCGAGTCACCTGTTGACCTAAAGCCCCAACCACCGCGCTGACATCGCCGAGCCCGTGCCTTAGCCGCGCATCTTGCCGATGCCTTCCCGCACCAGCACCGCTGCGCCGCGCCTTCCTGAGCCTGCACGCCGCCGTATGCCCCACACGCCACCACATCCATGCCACCGTGCCCTGCCTATGCTGCCACGCCCGCGCCGCCACCTGTGCCATGCCCTAGCACCTCCTGTAGCACATCAGAGCCGCCGTGCCACCTCTTTGTGCCATCACCTCACGCCAGTGCATCCCCTGCTGCATTGCTCCACCCAACAGTGCCACATTCACCACATAGTGCCAACCCTAACCCTAGCTGACCTAGTGGTTCTTCGTGATCCGCTCCTTGTTCTTCGGTTCGTTGGTTCATCAGGTAGCAAGTCCTCATTTCCAATTTTGTATCTAATGCTTGCTTCTTAGGGTTTCGTATCGCTAGATATGTTGTAATTATTTATAAATCCGATCTATTCTAACGTACAGCTAGTCGGTGTTTCTGAGGCCTCAGTTGTAGTTGATAGTCAACTCGGGGCCAAGCTCGCGAGTACGGATCGAGTCCAAGCCTCAGAAGTGATAGTTGACAGTTGATTCTTGTTAGGGCAGTTGTTCTTTTTAGCTTTATCAGATGGCTCATGTCAAGAATGTCAGAGGAGGTCCCGGTGATGAGGATCTGAGGCCCCCGCCTCGCCAGCTTGCAGATACAAAAGGCAAGGCGACGAAGAAGCTAGCAACGAGGAAGCACAAGTACCCTAATGCAGATACAGCGAGAGCAGCCACAGTTGTAGAGGCCACAGAGCGTGTAGAGAGAGGAGGTACTCGGAGTGGTGTTGTTATTACAGATCAGCTTTCTCCATCTACGAGGGCTGCACTTGAGCAGGTTGAGCACCGTCATGGTGGTCCAGCTAGGACTATCATGGTTGGAGGACGGTGTGTTGCTATTGATGAGAGTTAGTCTCAGGGGGAGTCACAGCAGCAGCCATAGCCAGCAGAGCAGACTCAGGAGGGAGAACAGGCAGAGGAGACAGAGCAGGCACCTCAGCCACAGCTTCGCTGCTCTGGTCGTACCCGTGCTCCAGTCACACCGAGGCTAGAGACACAGCGGAGGGGCTCTCATCCACCGCCTAGACCACATGGTCCACCTCTAGTGACCCACTTAGATTTGAGGGCTGCCACGACCAAGCAGGTGCAGCAGCTCAGATTTGTGGACTTTGAGCAGTGGTTCCCGTCGAGGAGAGATGACCGAGCTTCAGAGGGTTTCTACACACCACTCCAGGAAGATTTTTATAATGTATATCTTAACAATGGGACTATATTCAGATCTCAGAGGGTGTGCAACATTGAGTTCATCGTAGCAGCAGTTGGAGAGCATATTCGCCCTTACCTAGCTTACCTGTCAGGGCTGACAAATTTACTTGGATGAACAGGCTTATATGTTCCATCTTGGGTGAGTTCTATGCTACACTTTAGATTGACCCACATCACAGATTCATTCACTTTGCTTTCAGAGGCAGAGAGTATAGGCTGATGAGCTCTAGGGTCAGAGAGATACTTAGGCTTCAGGAGCAGCCCATCTGGCTTCATGAGGTTTGCTATGAATAGACAGCACCTTCTAGATGCCCTCACGGTGGTCTTGTGCCCCCTACAGATCTAGTCCACCAGTGCTTCATAGAGCCTTTTGGTGAAGGGTCGAGCAGGACACCCAGTGATCTCACTTCTACTGCTAGAGTGCTTGATGCTATTATGAGGAGGACACTGCTTCCGAGGATGGGGTATTGTGAGGGCTTGACATGCATACATCTATGGCTACTGAACTCTCTGATGCAGCAGACTATGTTTGACATTTGGGATCTCCTTCTATCAGAGATGGAGGATACTATTGCAGAGGGGTTCAGGGGTCACAGACAGCTTCCATATACTCATTGGATTACATTCTTGATCCATAGGATAGTTACTATGAGGCCACCTAAGATGCTGGCAGAGTATAGTGGTGCTACTACAGAGTTCTCTACATACAACATGACTCAGATGATCCGCCATAGTGCAGTGAGGACACCCAGCTAGCCGTGTCGTCGTCTAGAGGTGCCAGAGACTATAGCCCAGCAGGATGAGACCATCACGGGCATAACAGCTATAGAGGAGGAGCAGTTAGATGCTCAGCAGGAGGGGATGATCGAGAGCGACCCCAGTGATAGCTCAGATGATGACTACCGTGATATCCCTCAGATGCCTCCACGACTACATGACCATGAGGCCAATAGCTCCAGTTTAGCTCCACCTACACCATAGATAGATCTCGCTCTACTTGCTATACTTGAGCGGATGAGGCAGAATTAGGCTCGCCAAGCTTAGGAGACCGCTGCTACATTTGCACAGTTTCAGACTCGGCAGGATGAGTTCTAGCGATAGCAGCAGATGATCCAGCAGCAGCAGGCCATGCATCAGTAGCAGCTTCTCATGTAGCAGCAGCTACTTGGGTTTATGCAGCATGTTGTGACAGCTATTGGGGCTCCACCGCCATAGCCTTCGCCCCAGCTTGGTCAGCCTGCCACCACTTCTATGACTCTAGTTTTACAGCCCAGTGGGCTTCAGAGTCAGGGACCGCCAGTGCCATAGTTTCCTTCACCTACAGAGCAGGTGTCCCAGTGGTTTGCTTTGCCAGTGCCAGCCCCATAGTTCACTCCTCTTCATACAGGCTTTACTCCGCCTCAGAGTTCATCAGTGCTCACCCCAGTTTCAAGGAGCCTTGGTGCTTCATTCAGTGAGTTGACAGGGCAGCCTACATCGCTAGAGCTACATGTCCTAGGTCCTTCCACAGTTGCACCTATTACCAGGGCTACAGAGATGCTCCCTTCGTTAGTTGCATCATTAGAGCAGGCAATGCTAGTTATAGATCTGACCTAGACCGCTTCAGCATCGCTTCCATCTACATAGGGTCAGACTGCTCAGAGCTTAGGATCAGATGATGATGGCACACAGTTCCAGCTCGCTCCTCGCACCTCAGTGCTCAACTCGTCCGCTGCAGCCCCGCTGAAAGCTCTAGTTTGGTTTTGGATAATTGATGAAACCCTAAGTGCTAACCTAGTTTATCAAGATGATTATGAGATAGGTAGCACTACTCCAAATGATGAAGCAATGGCAAAGATCATGACAATGGTGATGGCATGGTGATGGACAAATGCTTAAACTTGGAAAAGAAGAAGGAGAAAAACAAAAGGCTCAAGGCAAAACTATAAAATGTAGGAGCCATTTTGTTTTAGTGATCAAGACACTTAGTGAGTGTGATCACATTTTAGATAGATAACTGTACTATTAAGAGGAGTGAAACTCATATCGAAATACGGTTATCAAAGTGCCACTAGATGCTCTAACTCATTGCATATGCATTTAGGATCTAGTGGAGTGCTAACACCCTTGAAAATGTTTGTGAAAATATGCTAACACATGTGCACAAGTTGATACACTTGGTGGTTGGCACATTGGAGCAAGGGTGAAGAAGTTAGAAGTGAAAACGAGTTGGTCGTGAAGACGCTGGCGTCGGTCAACTGACTGGACGCTGGGTCTGAAAGCACCGGATGCTGGCAGCATGCGTCCGGTCGAACTGGTCGGTCGGCACAGTACCTAGGGTATTACACCGGACGCTGGTCTGCATTCGGTCAAGGTGGACCGGACGCGTTCGGTCGAAGAAATACACCTCGGGGAGCTTACTGGAAACGACCGGACGCTGGGGCTTCAGCGTCCGGTCAGTTTTGACGGTGCGTCCGGTCAGTTTCATAGCCATTGGAATCTAACGAACAGCGTTTGAAACAAGTGACGTGTGGCGTCCATCGGGCGACTGGACGCTGAGTCCAGAGTCCGGTCAGTATGACCGGAGCGTCCGGTCAGAGCGCGTTTTGCCCAGTGAAGGGGTATAATGGCTCTATTTGATTGGGGCTCTATTTATAGCCCCATGGCCGGCTCAAGGGGGTACTCCAGCACATTTTCATTGACATAGCAACCTTGTGAGCTTAGCCAAAGCCCTCCCACTCATCTCCATCATTGATCCATCATCATTGTGAGATTGGGAGAGAATCCAAGTGCATTGCTTGAGTGATTGCATCTAGAGGCACTTGGTATTCGTGTTGCGCTGCGAATTTTGCTTGTTTCTCTTGGTGGTTGCCACCACCTAGATGGTTGGAGCAGCGGTGGAGGATCGGCACGAGTTGGTGATTGTTCGTGGCCATCTCCGGTGATTGTAAGGGGAGTTGTACCTTCCCCGGCGGAGTGCCAAAAGGTGACTCTAGTAAATTGCTCGTGTCATTGAGTTACCTCACTTGTGGGTCGGTTCTTGCAGTGTCCTATCGTGTGGATGAGGTTTGTGAAACACCTCTTAGCCACCGAACCACCAAGTGTTGGTCGACACAACAGGGACATAGCATGTTGGCAAGCACGTGAACCTCGGGAGAAAATCGATTGTCTCTCATCATTTGCATTCTCCCGGTGATTGGCTTGATCTTCATATTGTGATTGGTTCATCCCCTACACGATGGTATAATCACCCTACTTACTTACATTCTTGCAAACTAGTTGATACAAGCTCTTTAGTGTAACTAGAATTGAGAGCTTGCTTGATTATTTACATTCATCTAGTTGAGCTCTTTAGAATAGCAAGTTTGTGTGCCTAAGTAATCATTGCAACTAGAATTGTTGGATAGGTGGCTTGCAACCCTTGTAGAGCTAGAGCAAGTTTGCATTACGCTATTTGTCATACTAATCAAATTTCTCTAGTTGATTTGTAGATTTTTAAATAGGCTATTCACCCCCTCTAGCCATACTAGGACCTTTCAAGTGGTATCAGAGCCGTGGTCACCGTTTGATTAAAGGCTTAACAACCTCGGTGTCAAATTATGGCTCAAGTTATGTTCAACCATGTGGGGGGCAAAACACCGTTCTTTGATGGCACATGCTATGGTTATTGTAAGAGAAAGATGAGGATGTATCTTGGTTCAATCAATGATCAAGTATGGAAAGTGACCGAGAATGACTATGCTATCATTGATCCCGATGATCCAACCAATCAAGATAAGATCAACAAGCAATGCAATACAATGGCTCTCAACACCATATACAATACCATTGATTCCAAGGTGTTTGAGCAAATCAAGGATTGTGATAGAGCAAATGAGGTGTGGAAGAGATTAGAGGAAACATATGAGGGCACACCAGCGGTGAAGAGTGCCAAGTTATACATTCTCAAGGACAAGTTGACAAGTTTCAAGATGAAGGAAGATAAGAGCATTCTGGAAATGTTCCATCGATTATAAGTCATTGTCAATGACTTGAAGGTATTGGGAGAGAAGATCAAGGATGATGATGTCTCCCACCGATTCTTGATGTTCTTACCTCCAAGATTTGAGATGTTAAGATTGCTCATCATAAGAGGAGGATTGAAGGACATTACCCCCAACCAAGTACTAGGTGATGTCATGACACAAGAGACATACCGTGTGGAAAGGGAGGGGGATGACAAGGAGGACAAGAAGGAAGAAGAGGACAAGAAGAAGAAAAGCATAGCATTCAAGGCTAGTTCATCATCATACAAAAACAAGGGCAAGTCCAAGAAAAAATCAAGTGATGATGAAGATCTAAGTGATATTGATGATGAGGCTATGGCTCTCTTTGTGCGCAAGATGGGCAAGTTCATGAAGAAGAATGGCTATGGTGCAAGAAAGAGAAGAGATCACACCAAGAAGAAAGAGTATGTGAGAAGATGCTACAATTGCAAGAGCCCCGATCATGTAGTAGCAAATTGTCCATACAATAGTGACAATGATGAGGATGAGAAGAAGAAGCACAAGGAGAATAAGAAAGAAAAGAAGGAGAAGAAGGAGAAGAGAATGACCTTCCAAAAGAAGAAGAAGGGTGGATGCTATGTAGTCACTTGGGATAGTGATGGCTCATCGGATAGTGATGACTCTAGTGATGATGGTAAGAAGTCTATCAAGAGAGCACTAGCAAGCATCGCCATCAATGACAAGCTCTCCATCTTCGACACTCCATCAACATGTCTCATGGCAAAGCCTACCAAGGTAAAATATGATGAGAGTGATGATGATGAATGTGAAAGTGACTCTTGTAGGAATGATAATGATGATGATGATGATGATGAGGAGTACTCCAAGGAGGAGCTCTTGGACATATGTGAGCAAGTGCATGCTTGCAATGAGATGAAGAGAAAGGAGTGCAAAGAATTGCCCAAAAAAGTAAAATTTCTTGAGCAATCCTTTGATGAGCTCAGTGCCACTCATGAGGGGCTAGTGGATGCCCATGAAAAGCTTGGCAAAGCTCACTCTAAGCTTGAAAAGGCTCACTCCTCTCTCATTAAGCAAGTCAAGAAGGAGGAAGCCAAGAAGGAGCAAGTGATAGTAACATGTGATGTGGGACTAACATGTGATCTTATTGATGAATCTTTTCATGAACCCATTATTGTTGCTCCCACTAACACTTCTTGTAGCACAACCATTACCACTCCACCTATGAATGATACATCACTAATGGTGAAAAATGAAACCCTCAAGAAGGAGGTGAATGAGCTCACTCGTGCCTTAGGCAATGCCTATGGTGCAGATGCCCGCTTGCTAAAGTGCTTGGGTAGCCAAAGGTTTTCTCTCAACAAATAGGGATTAGGCTATACCCCCAAGAAAGGCAAGGCAGCCTTTGTCACTCCCAAAGCTAGCTTTGTGAAGGGCAATAGTCGGTTTTGCAATAGATGTAAGCAAGTTGGGCATATAGAGCAAAATTGCAAGACTAACAAGAACAAGCTACCTAATGTATCCTCAATCAAATTTGATTCTTGTTACATGCTTTATAAGGGTGCCAATGGTGTGAAGGCTAAGTTCATTGGTACACCAATTGTGGGCCCAAAGAAGAAGGCCATTTGGGTACCAAAGACCTTGGTGACTAACCTACAAGGACCCAAGCAAGTTTGAGTACCTAAAAAGAATTGATCTTCTTTTGTATGTAAATTATAAAGCCGGAGGAAGGCATTGGGTGCTTGATAGTGGGTGCATACAACACATGACCGGTGATTCAAGAATGTTCAATTCAATCAATGAAAGCAAGAGCAATGGGATTGATAGTATCACATTTGGTGACAATGGCAAAGGCAAGGTCAAAGGGCTTGGTAAGATTGCAATATCCAATGACTTGAGCATTTCCAATGTGGTACTAGTAGAGAGCTTGAACTTCAACTTATTGTCGATAGCTCAATTGTGTGATCTTGGATTCAAGTGCATATTTGGTGTGGATGATGTAGAGATCATAAGTGTAGATGGCTCTAACTTGATATTCAAAGGATTTAGATATGAAAATCTATACTTAGTTGATTTCAATGCTAGAGAAGCTCAATTGTCAACATGTTTGATCACTAAGTCTAGCATGGGTTGGTTATGGCATAGAAGGCTTGGTCATGTTGGAATGAAACAATTGAACAAATTGATTAAGCATGACTTAGTTAGAGGCTTGAAAAATGTCACATTTGAGAAGGATAAGCTATGTAGTGCATGTCAAGCTAGAAAGCAAGTTGGTAAGACACATCCTAAGAAGAGCTAATGAGCACATCTAAGGCATTTGAGTTGATGCACATGGACTTGTTTGGACCAACCACATACACTAGCATTGGTGGAAACAAATATAGATTTGTGATTGTGGATGATTTCACTAGATACACATGGGTGTTCTTTCTTGTTGATAAGAGTGATGTGTTTGCAACATTCAAATCATTTGTCAAAGGCATTCACAATGAGTTTGAAACCACAATCAAGAAAGTTAGAAGTGACAATGGTAGTGAATTCAAGAACACTAGAGTTGATGAGTTGTGTGATGAATTTGGAATAAGACATCAATTCTCGGCCAAGTATACTCCTCAATCAAATGGGCTAGTTGAAAGAAAGAATAGAACCTTGATTGATATGACAAGATCAATGTTGAGTGAGTACAATGTGAGTCATTCATTTTGGGCCGAAGCAATCAACATGGCTTGCTACTATAGCAACCGACTCTATTGTCACCCCATGATGAAGAAGACACCTTATGAGCTATTGAATAGAAGAAAGCCCAACATAGCATATTTTCGGGTTTTTGGTTGTAAATGTTATATATTGAAGAAAGGCACTAGATTGAGCAAATTTGAAAAGAAATGTGATAAAGGTTTCTTGCTTGGTTACTCCACTACTAGTAAGGCTTATAGAGTTTGGAATTTGGCTAGTGGTACTCTTGAGGAGGTTCATGATGTGGAGTTTGATGAAACAAATGGTTCCCAAGAGGAAGATGAGAATCTAGATGATGTAAGAGGCACTCAATTGGTCAATGCAATGAAAAACATGGACATTGGTGAGTTAAGGCCTAGAGAGGTGATTGACATTGAAGATGACAAGAATCAAGTACTCTCTAACTCAAATGTGCAAGCTAGTGGTTCTCATGATCAAATCCAAGCAAGCACTAGTGATGGCAATGTGCAAGATCAACAAATGGCTAGTTCATCATCTCAACCAAGTGATCAATCAAATACTAGCAATCAAGTGCAAGTACTTCAACCAACCAATGTTGCAAGAGATCATCCATTGGACACTATCATTGGTGATATTTCAAGAGGTGTGCAAACAAGATCAAAATTGGCTTCATTTTGTGAGCATTTCTCATTTGTGTCATCCATTGAACCTAAGAAGATAGATGAAGCTTTGAGGGATGTTGATTGGATCAATGCTATGCATGAAGAGCTAAACAACTTCACAAGAAATCATGTATGGGATTTAGTTGAGAGGCCTAAGGGTCATAATGTGATTGGAACTAAGTGGGTCTTTCAGAACAAGCAAGATCAAGATGGGATAGTAATAAGGAACAAAGCAAGATTAGTGGCTCAAGGTTACACTCAAGTTAAAGGTCTTGACTTTGGAGAAACATATGCCCTGGTTGCAAGATCGGAAGTAATTAGGATCTTGCTAGCTTATGCTTGTGCCCACAACATCAAGTTGTATCAAATGGATGTGAAAAGTGCATTTCTCAATGGGTACATCAATGAGCTTGTGTATGTTGAGCAACCTCCCAGTTTTGAAGTTGAAAAGAAACCCAACCATGTGTTCAAGTTGAGAAAGGCTTTGTATGGATTGAAACAAGCACCTAGAGCATGGTATGAGAGATTGAGGGATTTCCTACTCTCTAAGGGATTCAAGATGGGAAAGGTTGACACCACTCTCTTCACCAAGAAGCTTGGAAATGACTTGTTTGTAATGCAAATCTATGTTGATGATATCATCTTTGGATCAACAAATCAAGAATTTTGTGAGGAGTTTGGCAAGATGATGGCAAGTGAGTTTGAGATGTCTATGATTGGAGAGCTTAGTTACTTCCTTGGTCTTCAAATCAAGCAAATGAAGAATGACACATTTGTGAGTCAAGGCAAGTATATCAAGGACATGCTCAAGAAGTTTGAAATGGATGAGAGTAAAGCTATTAGTACACCAATGGGGACAAGTGGAAGCTTGGATAGTGATGCTAGTGGCAACATAGTGGATCAAAAGATGTATCGGTCTATGATTGGAAGTCTACTCTATGTGACCGCATCAAGGCCGGATGTGATGTTTAGTGTATGCATGTGTGCTAGATTTCAAGCCTCACCAAGAGAAAGTCATTTGAAGGCAACAAAGAGAATATTGAGGTACTTGAAGCATACACAACATGTTGGATTATGGTATCCCAAAGGAGCAAGATTTGAGTTGATTGGATATTCGGACTCCGATTATGCGGGATGCAAAGTTGAGAGAAAGAGCACATCAGGCACATGTCAACTATTGGGAAGATCACTTGTGTCTTGGTCATCAAAGAAGCAAAATAGTGTAGCACTTTCAACCGCCGAAGCGGAGTACATTTCGGCCGGTAGTTGTTGTGCTCAATTACTTTGGATGAAGGCTACCTTGAGTGACTTTGGAATCAAGTTCAAGCAAGTGCCATTGCTATGTGACAATGAAAGTGCCGTGAAGCTCACCAACAACCCGATTCAACACTCAAGAACAAAGCATATAGATGTCTGTCATCACTTCATAAGAGATCACCAACAAAAAGGGGATATTTGCATAGATAGTGTGGGCACCGAAGATCAACTTGCCGACATATTCACCAAGCCACTTGATGAGAAGAGGTTTTGCAAGCTAAGGAATGAATTGAACATACTTGACTTCTCCAATATGTGTTGATGCACCCCCATTATATGACATGCCTCTCCTTCGAGTAAAGCAAGGTAAAGTTGATTGACATGTCATCCATCTATTACTAAGGACTTGTTTAGTGCATCTAGTCATTCCTATCATGTCCTAGGCTCATTCATGAAAATCAAATGAATTTAATGCTTATATGGTACCACTATTGCTTGTATGTTTGAAATAATCTAGTGGTAGCATATGACATGTTTGTGGGCTTGTAAACCTAGTGTTTGATTTAGAAAATGGGCTATAAGTGTTTAACTCAACATGGTACAAGATAACCCTTATTTGGAGGTGTGAAGAAGCTTGTCCTTGGATCAAACCGAGTTAAATATCTTTTGCAAGTAATCTAGATTGAACCAAATTGGGAAAATGATCCTTATTTCATATAGTTTCACCCCAACCTATCCATAATTTGAGATCACCTTTTGTGCTAATTGTTGACAAAGGGGGAGAGAAACAAAGATATGAGTGTTAGGGGAGAGATATAATAAAGGAAAGAAGGGATCAATTAAAATTTTGATCACACAAGTAGGGGGAGCAAGCTCATAAACTTGTATGATGCATGTGAATGAGCATTACATATATTTGCTTGCATGTTACAAGTTCTTAATTTTAATATCCATGCTTGTGTGGTGTATGCTAGTTATAGGTTTGATTGATAAAATGAAAAACTAGCATGCATAGGCTAAAGTAACTAGACTCATGCTCACATTATGAAAACTAGACCCTTGCTTTTAATGTTGATCTCATGGGGTATTCTAGTTTTTGTGTATATCTAGTTACTAATGGTGCTAAGGATGGTATATTGGTGCACTCCGATTGGTATCACGCTTCAAATGTCCATCTCTTATACCTTAGCATCATTTGGTAGAAATTCACTCCTATATTTCCTATTTAAGCATATGTGCAAGCTTCAATCCAAACTCTTAGCACATATGTAGGGGGAGCAATTACTACCATTTGGAGTTCATGAAACTTGTCCATATCCTTTACACATGGTAAATATGCTTGGACAAGCAACATGGACTCAAATGAACTTTAATTCATATCTTTGTATAAGGGTTGTCATCAATTACCAAAAAGGGGGAGATTGAAAGCTCTAGTTTGGTTTTGGATAATTGATGAAACCCTAAGTGCTAACCTAGTTTATCAAGATGATTATGAGATAGGTAGCACTACTCCAAGTGATGAAGCAATGGCAAAGATCATGACAATGGTGATGGCATGGTGATGGACAAATGCTTAAACTTGGAAAAGAAGAAGGAGAAAAACAAAAGACTCAAGGCAAAGGTATAAAATGTAGGAGCCATTTTATTTTAGTGATCAAGACACTTAGTGAGTGTGATCACATTTTGGATAGATAACCGTACTATTAAGAGGAGTGAAACTCGTATCGAAATGCGGTTATCAAAGTGCCACTAGATGCTCTAACTCATTGCATATGCATTTAGGATCTAGTGGAGTGCTAACACCCTTGAAAATGTTTGTGAAAATATGCTAACACATGTGCACAAGTTGATACACTTGGTGGTTGGCACATTGGAGCAAGGGTGAAGAAGTTAGAAGTGAAAACGAGTTGGTCGCGAAGACGTTGGCGTCGGTCAACTGACCGGACGCTGGGTCTGAAAGCACCAGACGCTGGCAGCATGCGTCCGGTCGAACTGGTCGGTCGGCACAGTACCTAGGGTATTGCACCGGACGCTGGTCTGCGTCCGGTCAAGGTGGACCGGACACGTCCGGTCGAAGAAATACGCCTCGAGGAGCTTACTGGAAACGACCGGACGCTGGGGCTTCAGCGTCCGGTCAGTTTTGACGATGCGTCCGGTCAGTTTCGTAGCCGTTGGAATCTGACGAACATCGTTTGAAACAAGTGACGCGTGGCGTCCATTGGGCGACCGGACGCTGAGTCTAGAGTCCGGTCAGTATGATCGGAGCGTCCGGTCAGAGCATGTTTTGCCCAGTGAAGGGGTATAATGGCTCTATTTGATTGGGGCTCTATTTATAGCCCCATGGCCAGCTCAAGGGGGTACTCCAGCACATTTTCATTGACATAGCAACCTTGTGAGCTTAGCCAAAGCCCTCCCACTCATCTCCATCATTGATCCATCATCATTGTGAGATTGGGAGAGAATCCAAGTGCATTGCTTGAGTGATTGCATCTAGAGGCACTTGGTATTCGTGTTGTGCTGCGAATTTCGCTTGTTTCTCTTGGTGGTTACCACCACCTAGACGGTTGGAGCAGCGGTGGAGGATCGGCACGAGTTGGTGATTGTTCATGGCTATCTCCGGTGATTGTAAAGGGAGTTGTACCTTCCCCGGTGGAGTGCCGAAAGGTGACTCTAGTAAATTGCTCGTGTCATTGAGTTACCTCACTTGTGGGTCGGTTCTTGCGGTGTCCTATCGTGTGGATGAGGTTTGTGAAACACCTCTTAGCCGCCGAACCACTAAGTGTTGGTCGACACAACGGGGACGTAGCGTGTTGGCAAGCACGTGAACCTCGGGAGAAAATCAATTGTCTCTCATCATTTGCATTCTCCCGGTGATTGGCTTGATCTTCATATTGTGATTGGTTCATCCCCTACACGATGGTATAATCACCCTACTTACTTACATTCTTGCAAACTAGTTGATACAAGATCTTTAGTGTAACTAGAATTGAGAGCTTGCTTGATTATTTACATTCATCTAGTTGAGCTCTTTAGAATAGCAAGTTTGTGTGCCTAAGTAATCATTGCAACTAGAATTGTTGGATAGGTGGCTTGCAACCCTTGTAGAGCTAGAGCAAGTTTGCATTACGCTATTTGTCATACTAATCAAATTGCTCTAGTTGATTTGTAGATTTTTAAATAGGCTATTCACCCCCCCTCTAGCCATACTAGGACCTTTCACCCCCCGACCGACCCTTAGGTTTTGGTGTTTGACGCCAAAGGGGAAGAGGGATCGAGTATGTTAGTCTTAGGGGGAGCGATACATTTAGGGGGAGTCTATCTATTAGCTTATAGCTTATCTATTATATTTGGTGTTTTTATGTGTGATACATTATGCATTCATATTTACTATTATGCATTGAACTACTTAAGTGTGATCGTAATTGTGATATTAATATGATCGTGATTTTTATGTGATATGTGACATGTGTGCTCTGTACTTTGAATTATTTATGTCATATCACTTGTGTTATGCTCATTTGCTTTGCTTCTGCATTTTACTCCGATGTAAAATGAGCTTTATTACTTGTACTCTTGCTTATTTCATATCTTTTGAGTACAACATGTTGGCTTGGGTCATATAAGCTTGCCTAACACTTTTGTTCTTATTGTCAAAATCTTATATGAATCAAGCATGCTAAAAACCTCATCTCTTTCACATACTCAAGGTGGTATTGACATCAATCACCAAAAAGGAGGAGATTGAAAGCATCCAGGCCCCTAGTTGGGTTTCGGTGATTAATGACAATATGTGATTACTGTGACTAACGTGTGTTTTGCAGAGGCAATTAAGTTAGGTCACGGTAATGGAGATTGATTGGGCTATCATGGTGGTCATGCCCCTACGATGGAAATCATTTTAGTTTTCAAAGGATGGATAACAAGGTTAAGGATGGACTAGTTCTAAGTGTCGTTTGGTATTGAAAAGACACTTAGAGTAGTTTATGACTTTGTTTTTCCTTTGTCCATACTATTAAGGGGGGTATGGACGGGTAGCTTGACCTAGGTGAGTCTAGTGAGTTAGGTGTGGTGCACACTTGCTCAATCTAGCACTAGGTAGCTCCTAAAAAGCCCTTAGATCCATTGGAGCAAACTTCATTCACGTATGATCGAGAGTTGGAAGTGAATGGAGGGTCAAATGCTGACCGGACGTTGGTTCCGGAGTGACCGAACGCTGGCGCAAAGTCTGGTCAGTACATTTGATCAAGGTGAAATCATCTGGACACGACCGGACGCTGAGTGGTGAGTGAGCGGACGCTGGGTGCTAGCGTCCGGTCGACTCCAGTAAGGTTCTAGAGAGGGAAAATCATGACCGAACGCGTCCGGTCACAACTTAAACACCGAAGATCGGGGAGAACTGACCGGAGCGTCCAGTCACCCCGCAGAGGCACATAACGGTTCGTTTTTCAACCAAGGTTATAAATACTTGCTCCATTCATGTGAGGGGGTACTTTTGTTCATTCCAACAGCTGAGAAACACCTTTGAAAGTGCCAAGAAGAGCAAGGTCCTAGTGAGGTGATTGAGATTTGAGAATCCCAAAGAAAGCCCTCATTAGTGAAAGCAAGAGTAGCAAAGTGTGCATCCACCCTTCTCATTAGGCTTGTCGTGGTCAAGTGAGAGTTCGTGCTTGTTACTCTTGGTGATCGCCATCACCTAGACGGCTTGGTGGTGATTGGGAGCTTGGTGATCATCCGACGGAGCTTGTGGATGACCCAACTCAAGTTGTGAGCGGTTGTGGGTGATTCACCACGACGGAGTGTCAAAGAATCAACCCGTAAAGAACACTTGATCCTTGCACGGATCAAGGGGGAGCTACACCCTTGCGCGGGTGCTCCAACGAGGACTAGTGGGGAGTGGCGACTCTCTGATACCTCGGCAAAACATCGCCGCGTTTCTTCTTCTCTCTTTACTTTGAGCATTTACTTTGAGCAATTCAATTCTTGTCATTTACATTCATAGAATTGCCATGCTAGAGTAGGATTGGAACATAGATTGCTAAACTTTTGTGTGGTAGATCAATAGAAACACTTTTTAGGCACATAGGGTTAATTGGACTAACCGTAGGACTTAATTATTGCAAAGAAATTTAGAATTAGCCCAATTCACCCCCCCTCTTAGGCATCTTGATCCTTTCAGCCTCCACCATCCTCGCCATAACGCTGGCCGTCGCAGACTGACCGAGCACGAGCTTCCAAAACGAAACCTCCAAGGAGGGATGCGACGCCATCGACACCGCTGTTGCCTGATCAAAAGGTTGAGGTTCTCACCTAGGGAAGACACACGCCGCCCACAGAGGGGAGAGGACCATTCCATATAGATGCTTCCAAGGAAGAAAACGACACCCGGAGGCATCGCCGTCATCGGCCCAAGACGAACAAAGCTTTCGCCATGGCAACTCAGCCTCGTGCACGACAATGGCCATGACCCGTCAGCTATGCCAGCCACCGCCATGAACGGGAGAGTGGCAGCCACTACCACCCACGTGCAGCATCCTGTGACCGGCCACCGACGGCTGCTCCCCGACGTGCCGCAACTCCTCATCTAGCGAGGACAAGGAGGAGGCGGTTGCTGGCGAGCACCGCGCAGCTAGCCACAAGGCCCACTGGATCCACCTTCCACAGCATCGGATCCGCCCCTTCCATTGAGGACTGGGTCATCGTCGTTGCCGTAGTCGATGCGCCATGATCGAGGAGGAAAGAGCAAGCGGAGAAGGATGCGACGTCATCCTCGTGCAGACGTCGGCTCCCGTGCCATCCATAGCCACCCGCCGCATCGCGTTGTCCATCGACCCTGGCCCCTTCGCGTGCCGCCGCCCACACCGACTGCTCCCTGGCCGAATCCAAGCGGGCGGGCGCTGGATCTGGCCTTAAGAGGGCTGGAGTCACCGGATCTGGCCATCGGTGCCGCGGATCTGAGCATCGGTCGGCGGAGCAACCACCACCATCACCGGACTGAACCACCACCGGTTTGAGAGAAGGAGGGAAGGAAGGAAGAAGGAAGGAAGGGCGCCGGATCTAGCCTTAGGAGGGCTAGAGTCATCGGATCCGGCCATCGGTGCCATGGATCTGAGCACCGGTCGTCGGTGCAACCACCACCATCACCGGACTGAACCACCATCGGGTTGAGAGGAGAGAAGGAAGAAAGAAGGAAGGGCCCCACCGCCACCATCCTCGCGGATGTGCGGCCTCCGGCAGCACGCTCCGGCGGTGGCGATGATGCACGAGGGAGGGAGGAGAGGTTGGCAGCGGTGGCGTTGCCGCTCGTGTCACCCAGATTGGGCGACGCGGAGGTCAGGGCGTGTGCGGCTCAGGGTAAAAAAAGAAGGAAAATATCATTATATGGCCAAAAATCAAGCAACAATAGAAATGGAAATCAAATAAAATAGTTCATAAGCAACTGATCACCAAACTGCAGGATAACACAAAAGGCACAAACATATGTCAACAATGTGCCTCTCACCAGCGTCGGGGCGTGTCCTGTGTGAAATTAGAACTCCTATCGGACGCTCGGTTCCTAAGGGTTCGACACAACATTTTGCAAAGGCTAAATTTGTCATAGTACATCCTTTAATGTTCATAATTATTGATGGACACTATTTAATGTTGTCTTTGTTAGAAATACTTTTTAATAATGGAATTTGGCACCTAAACATTCCCTCTGACTGTTAAAATAGTATTTTCTAGGGGTGGATAGTCGAGGAGAAGTTAGAAGTGACTATTATGCCCTGACCTATATTGCAATCTTTAATATTTATCTAAAAATTTCGTAATTTTGCATATGAAGTCGGATGAAGACATACTTTATATCAGAATTGTAGTTCTTAGTGAGATATATAACTATGTAATTGACAGATTTTTATTTGAAATTATTTAGAATGTCAAAACTTCTTTTAAATTGAAGATAGCCCAACTAGTGAGCCCATTAGCTACGCGTTAACAAAAGGCACTGTGGTAATCCGTTTGAGGTACGCAGCCCAATCATGACCCGGTCGTTTTGTGTCTCGGCAGCTGGATCTTACACGGCAACGTCGGATCTGGGCGGATGGTCTCTGTTTCAGGTGTATGAGACAGGTCAATTATCACGCGCGAAGGCAATTCTAGCTTACTATATCATCAGAGCCGATCTTAAGTTCTATCTGTTCAATCTCACAGTGGTGTTAGTGTGTCAAAAATCCATGCCGCGCCAGGGATAAAAGGGGTGATAAATGTCATCCACAGTAAAAGGGGTATAAGGCAGGGAGACCCCCTTTCACCTCTACTCTCTGTGCTTGCAGCCGATCTCCTCCAATCTATCTAGAACAAAGCTGTTCCATTGAATCTTCTCAAACTTTCCATCCCTCTTTCCTCTGCCACAGATTCCCTTGTGAATCAATAAGCAGATGACACTCTTATCATGGAGGGTGACCCAAGCCAGTTCTTCCTAAAATCAATTCTTTGCTCCTTCTCTGAAACCATTGGCCTGAAAGGGAACTATAGCAAGTCCATGATGTTCCATCAATATATATGAAAACTGACCATCCCATCTTGCCAACACCTTTGGATGATGCTGGAACATTACCCTTTACCTATCCGGGTCTTCCACCGGGACTTACCAAACCAAGAGTGGAAGAAATTTTACCTTTAGTTTCCTAGTGTGAAAGAAGACTGTCAGGAATCCCTGCTTTCCTCACTCAAGCTGGTAGATTGGAACTCACAAATGCGGTCCTTTCAGCCCTTCCAACTTTCTACTTGTGCTCACTTTCTTTGCCAGACTCCATCATCAAGCAGATTGACAAATTTCGAAAGCACTGTCTCTAGAGAGGGGCAGATTTAATTAAGTTCTAAAAAGCCTTCTAAGGCTGCTTGGGAAATGGTTTGCCTACCAAAAAATTGAGGACTATGTGTGTTAATTGGACCATGTTTTGGAGTATGTTACGTTGAAACATGGTTTTGAATTATAGTTGTATATCGGTTATATACATACTCATGGTTTATGCTGTAGATTTTCCATTCGATTTTTTCGTTCATTCTGTTGTTTGATGTCGTTCAATTGTTGACCCCCTTCGTTCCATTAATAGTTGCAAACAATCCGCAGGCAGTGGTGCTCTCTCATTTGAAGTGCAGCATTCGGAGTTGATATTGAGGAATTCTGTAGCCTTCAAACAGATGTGGTTTGGACCGATGAACTTATTTGTGCATTGTAGATGCACTAGTGCTTGTAGTGTGATGTGAATTTATTGTGTGATGTTAATTTTTATCTGAAATGCTGATGAAATTGCTCTGAAATTTATCGAGTTTTGCACTTATTGAATTGTCTATTCCTATTGAACTGAAAATAGGGGTAAAAACACAAAAAGCAAAATAAAACAGGGCAAAACCACATGAACAAACTTGTCTTTTGTCTAAATATAAAAGTTAACACTGTTAAGAGTACTTCACAGAATAGGGGCAAACTCTTCCTTCGTTTTGAAAACGCAGGGTAAAATCACAAAGTAAAAAAAAAAATAAGGGCAAAATCACCATTTGACATGAATAAACGCTTAAGCCCCTAATTAGTATCATTAGATAGATCGTTGAATCTATTTTCATAATAAACTTATTTGGAGATACAAATGTTGTTAATATTTTTCTATAAACTTAGACACCTAGTCAAACTTAAGAAAGTGACCGACATGAATACCATAGCGACATTTAGAACATGACAGAGGAATTCAAACCAAACAATCTGCCTCCCTCAACTCAAACCACTTAAATTATCTCCTTGTTCCGGTTAGGAGTGGCTTTCAAGATGGTTTCATCTTTTTTTATTTAAAAAAAATGGTGAAGGATTGACAAGGTTTTTGAACTGCAAAAAATATCTGAATCTGAATTTTTTTAAATTCCAAAAAAATCTAGAAAATTTCTAAAAGATTCTTGTTGAATTTCAATTGCATTTCTGGAAACTTTTTACAACAAAAACATAGGATACAACTATAATTAATGTATTCGACATTAGCGTATGTTGCATACCACAATTTTGTTATCGGGAGATTTTTCAAATAAATGTGTTTACACACCAACAGCATTGTATGATTTTTTCCCTATTTTTCTAAAGATAAATCCATTTTCTAGAAGCTTCTAGAAATATTTTCATGAGGTCTAAATATTTTAATTGGGCTTCTCGTGTCCCAATCTCTCTATATTTTTCCTCAAATTTTTTAAAGCTTTGTGATATAATTTTTTGTTTGATTAAAATCATTATTACGTGTTTAAACGACCTTTGACAACCACTTTTAGCCGGGATAGGTATAGGTAATATATAATCGGTCTTGCATGCTAGTTGAAAGAAATAGAGTAGTTTGGTTTCTTTGCTCCGCAGTACGCTGCCTAGCGAGCGAAGATTCCACGCAAGCTTGTGAGTGTTTGGTTCCTTTGACAGACGAGATTTCCTTTGCTTCTGTTCGGCTTGCTGAATATTGGTCGAAACTGACTGAAAAATACTGTTTCAGCTGAATTGTTGTGGGAGAAAAATACTGTTCCGGCTAAAAAAACAAGCCGAACATGGGGTAAGCCGAACATAACCTTTTGGGTGAGCTTTTTGTTTTCGTTTGAGACAGATGCAAAACATCCAATAGATATAGTCATATCGAGTATTACGACAATATTACCATGGTTTCAGGGAAAAAAACAAAAATAAAGTAGGCTATGGCCAAACACACAGGCCAAAGCTAAAAGTTCAGCTTCAGTGATACGTTGATAGCATTATTTAGCATCCATCGCTGCACTAACAGACACGCTCGAGCCTTGATTTGACCCCGTTGCTCTTTACTTCTCGGCCTCCTGCACCAAGCGCGCGATTTCCTCCTTGCGCATTCGACCGCCGTGGTTAACGACGGTGATGCTGTTCTTCCGCCCAGTGTCCCTGTCCTCCGCGGACACCTTCATGACGCCGTTTGCATCGATATCGAAGGTGACATCGAAACCAGGTACACCCTTCGGTGCCGGGGGTACATCGGTGAGCCTGAACTCGCCGAGCAGATTGTTGTCCTTGGTGCTCGCGCTCTCGCCCTCATACACTGGAAATGAAACGCTGGTCTGGTTGTCGTAGAGGGTGGTGAAAGGCGCCGTCTTTTTGATCGGGATGGCAGTGTTCCTCGGGATAACCACGCTCATTGTACAATCATCCCTGATCTCTATTCCAAGCGAGAGTGGCGTAACTTCACGCAGAAGCATATCCACTAATCTCCCATCGTCGGTTCCACCACTGAGAATAGAGGCCTGGATGGCAGCACCGTACGCAACAGCTTCATCAGGGTTGATGCTCCGGCAAAGCTCCTTTCCACAGAAGAAATCCCGAAGCATGCTCTGCACCTTGGGGATACGGGTGGAGCCGCCCACGAGGACGACGTCGTGGACGCTGCTCTTGTCCATCTTGGCATCGCATAAGCACTTATCCAGAGCCTTCATGCACTTGCTGAAAAGATCCTTGTTCAGCTCCTCAAATCGAGATCGGGTGATGGTGGTGCAGAAGTCAATGCCGTCATGGAGCGAGTCAACCTCAATGGTGGTCTGTGCAGTGGAAGACAGCATCCTCTTTGCTCTCTCGCAGGCAGTCCTCAGACGCCGAAGCGCCTTCTGGTTGCTATGGATGTCCATCTCCCCGTGTTTCCGTGTGAACTCCCGGAGAGAGTATTTCACCATCTCGTTGTCGAAGTCCGCCCCGCCAAGGTGAGTGTCACCGGCGATGGCCACCACCTCGAAGAGACCCTTATCCATGCCGACTCCCGGATCAATGTTGAGGAGGGAGACATCAAAGGTACCTCCACCAAGATCAAAGACGAGCACCGTCCTTCGTTTGTTCCTGACTGGCATCTTCTCAAGACCATATGCAAGGGCAGCGGCGGTTGGCTCATTGATAATGCGCATGACATTTAGGCCGGCAATGGCACCGGCGTCAATGGTAGCCTGGCGCTGGGAGTTGTTGAAGTAGACAGGCACGGTGATGACAGCGTTCTTGATCTTTTTACCGAGATATACCTCAGCTGTCTCTCTCATCTTGACCAGCACCATGGAGGAGATCTCCTCAGGCATGAACTGCTTCTCCTTGCCTTCATGCTGCACCACGATCATTGGCCGTTCGTCATCACCTGCGACGACTTTGAAAGGCCACAATTTGACATCTTCTTGTACAGATTCGTCGCTGAATCGGCGGCCGATTAGTCGCTTCACTTCTGTGAACATTTAGTCGTGTAGTCAATAGAGCGAACCATAAATGGCAAAGCAGCAGTAGTTTGTTCTATGCGTTTGAAAAATATTCTGCAAAGTAATAAAGGTTTGATTTGCCATACAACAGATATTAGGTTTGGTCCTACAAACACTGTAATTTTCCATCATCTCCAGTTCAAAAGAATTAATGCCGAGACCTTATATTAACTTTTTCATGAAATCATGATTACATTATCTCAGTTGTCATGTTTTATCCTTCAATCCTTGGTATATACTTGATCCACTTCATATGCAAGAATTCAGTGAGTTGTTTTGAAAGAAAGGTGTGCACTGCACATCATGAGACGAAATTGAATCTAGTAATAGTGATAGTGATAGTGATTAATGATTATACAGAAACTAAACAGCCGCGCAGGAGACAGTGAGTCACCGCAAAACGAAGTTAAAAAATGCCAGAACTATAATGTGAACATGCAGGCAGAGAAATTTAAGAGGCATGCTTGTTGCAAGGATATGAACGAACTATTGCGCCTGCTTGTGGTTGAATAATAAACATTGCAGCTGAGATGATGGAGCGGCAAACTTTATATGCTTCCTATTTCCAAACAGTTGATAGATCTGTTCATAAACATTGCACTCAATCTAGCTACGTACCTACGTAGGCACAGTTGATAGATCTGTGACGCAAATTAATCAGCGCGCGAGTCCACACGCGTGACGATCGAAGAAAATAACAAGTTAGATAAGCGACTGATGAAACAGCTGGTGTGTAGTTCTCACCGAAGATGGTGTTGGTGGGGTTCAAGGCGGCCTGGTTCACCGCCGCCTCGCCGACGAGCCTCTCGGAGATGGTGAACGCCACGCACGACGGCGTGAGGCGGTTGCCCTGGTCGTTGGCGATGACCTCGCCGCGGTCGTGCCGCCAGACGGCCACGCAGGAGTAGGTCGTCCCCAGGTCGATGCCGATCGCCGGCCCGTCGACCTTCGAGGCCGCCATCTCAACAGTCAGAGGAGAGCAAAGTAGAAAGTACTCGGAATTTATGGTAGTGCTACTAGCGCACGGGGTGTGCGTATATGCGGAATAAATGGTGCCGCTTCGATACATGTGCGTGCTAGGGCAACCGTCCTCTCCACGATTTCTTTGGCTGGGCTTTTCCTTAAAAGGCCGTCTATCTGGTAGGTGCGGCACCCTCGAATCCAAACTATCATCACAATCTAAAACAGAAAAGGAACTACCCGGGATCAGTCATCCCACTATCGACTATAGGTACAGGTGTACAGCCCATTATTGAGATCAAATGTGTTATTTTTTTTCTTTTCCTTTTTTCCCAATACTTTCAACTAATTCATCACTTATTATAAATAAAATAAAAGTCAATAATGATAGTTATGTTTATTCAAACATTAACAACAAATTGTTTAAACAATTTGCAAGAACAATTCTAACAGTTTTTTTAGAGTATCAATTCTAACAGTTAGGAAGGAAAGTTCTAACACACAAAATGCACGGAGGAAACTGTGGGGCAAGCAAGGAAGAGGGCAGCGCTTTCCAAAGGCTAGGCAACAAACACAGTAACGAAGGAGCTGCCAAGCCCAGTCTTCCACACATAACTCCCAACAAAGGAGTGCTCATGGTCATTTCATTCCTTTTGTCTATTATGAGAAGCTATTTTGCTAAACGTGTCTCAAAATGGCTTCGACTCCACCTGTAGAGCCGTGCCAAACAACGCCTTATTAATTACCTTACCACTGCCTAATTGTAGAAGACTTGGGGCCTTGGGTTTTCGGATATTAGTTCTAAAAGTACATCGTCGTTGTTATCGCAGTGGATGATTAGTGCTACTTTCATGCAACTTATATCGTGTTATACATGTAAATGACCGTAGCCTATTAGCAGGAGCTCTTAGTTTATGGTACATGGTTTAATTTAATAGTTGATATTGAAGTAACCTTCTACTACCTCTGTTGGATAATCTACATCTGGAGTACCAATTTTATCTCGGTCGTGGATTCAGCGCTGTCTGCACAAAGATCTATCTTCGTGAAAACATGGTACACCACCAAGAGTGATTATTCCATCATTTAAAACGAGGAAAATGCTCATTACATGGCCCAACAGATCAACCAACCAAAACTGGAACCGGGCAAAAACTGCAATTCACAAGCTAACAAGCAACAGTAACTTACACAGCTCAAAAACATAATATCCAAACAGGCACTATAGACAGAAAACATAACTGTGATGTGCCTTCATAGGATGAGAAGAAAACAGTATCAATATACTGATGATATATATTACTGTTTGACATAGAATTATTTGCTGGCCATTGTCCAATCTATGCAAACACATTAATGTCCCATTTCAGCAAAGCTACTTTGAAGAAAATAATTGTCTTCCTGAACTTCAATACAAGGCAGTAAAGCTTGATGAGGAAATGATCTGAACATCACTGCACCTAGAGGAACTTGCCTCGCCCAAGTCGCTGGAGATGGTAATTGATGGTCTTCGCTGCGTTCTTTGGCCTCCCCTTCTGCAATGACGTCACAAGCAGGCATTAGGAGCAGAAGAATTGCTTGCTTAACGCTTTGACAAAACAAAGTATAAGGATGACAAAACAATGTCTAAGGATGCAAAACACAAGTAGTGATGTGGATAATATAACCTGTGTCTGAGTGCATTGAACCAAAAGATCCTTCTGCCTGATGCATTTGTCATCATTCTGTTTGTTTAAGGCCAGGCAATTGAGGAAGGCCACCATTTCTGGCATGCACGGCTTCGCAACAGCACCAAACTTCTTTGGGTTTATGTACAAAACACCAGCCTTCCGACCCATTCTGCTGCTTCACCTTCACCTTCATGGATTTGACCAATATGTGTGATTAGCTCAACAGCATCCAATGTGAATAGCCCTAAATCCCACCTCAGCACCACAATACACACAGAAGAGAAATAATTCAAAGGAGCAACAACTCAATGTGGGAGATGAAATGTTTGAAGAAAACCTCGGGTAAAAGTAGAACGAATGGTGCTTGAATACATTTGCAATAAATATGTGTTTACTAGCTTGGCATGGACTATATGAACATCACGCGTTATCCAGTTTAAGCATACTGATTTGAACAGCAGAAAGCAATCAAAACATCAGTCGATGTGATTCTCACTACAGGGACCAATGTCTAAGTATTAGAAGCTTTAAATGGATAGAGCAATTGTAGACGAATACGAGTATGAAGCTGAACAATAGCACGCAAGCCTGCGTACGGCGAGGTGTGACTAATTTCCTTCGCCGAAGCATTCGGTCGAACAGGTTGCAGGCGCCAGCAAATTTGTCGCAACAAGCTGAAACACCTCAACACCGCAGAAGAGACAACCGAGCAGCGGTGAAGAGTAACGCTCCGGCACAGAGGTGGAGTCCAGCCTCACGGTAGGCTAAGGTTGACAGGCGGGTCAGATCTACCTCTATCGAGTGGCAGCCGGAAAACTCCGTGGGTGGGGATTCTTACCGCGGCGGGGCGAAGCACCGATCCGGATTCCGGAAGTGTAAGCCATGACGGAGAAAGGGAGGAGGGGTGAAGGGACCGAGACGCGTACCTGGAGGAGACTGCGACGGCCAGACGGCCGGCAGCGACGGCGAGGGTGCGAGAACTGGAGAGGCGGCGTTCTTGAGATCGTACGAGCAGTTTCGGGGGGGGGGGGGGGGGGGGGGGGGGGGGGGGGGGGGGGGGGGGGGGGGCGCCCGGGGGGGGTGGATTCCTGTATGGCATAAAGGGGGGGGGGGGGGGATTCCTGTATGGCATAAAAATTTTTTATGCCCTCCATACCACTACCGTCAGTTGGGGTTCTAATATCGTCAAAACTGTAGGTGTGGCATAAAGGGGGGATTCCTGTATGGCATAAAAAAAAATCGCAAAGCCCTACGAAAATTCAACGGTCTTCAGCGTTTTAATTTTTTTATGTCCTCCATGCCACTACCGTCAGTTGGGGTTCTAATATCGTCAAAACTGTAGGTGTGAAAAGTCGAAAATATCCTTAAGTTTAAATATGTCATTAATTTTTTTAGCATCTTAACGACTTCAAATGAAAAAACTCAAAACTAGAAAGCATCTCGTCGAGATCTATAATTTTCATATAAAAATTATCTTCATTTAATTCCACAAAAAAAAATAATTTGATATGATTAATATATCTTAGAAAAATCGTTTTTTGTGGAATTAAATGAAAATAATTTTTTATATGAAAATTATAGATCTCGACGAGATGTACAACTTTCTAGTTTTGAGTTTTTTCATTTGAAGTTGTTAAGATGCTTAAAAAATAATAACATATTTAGACTTAAGGTTATTTTTTACTTTTCATACCTGTAGTTTGACGGCGTTAGAGCCCAAACTAACGGCAGTGACATAAAGGACATAAAAAAAGTTGAAGCAGTGATATTAAAAACCGCTGAACTTTCATTGCGATTTTTTTTATGGCGTAAGGAATTCCCCCCGGTTTCTGGAAGGTGAGGTGGACCGTAGATATCCAAGTTGGGCTTAAGTGACTTGAGGTGAGTGGGCCTTATTTTTAAGAGACGGTGTTGCGAGGGAGCGTTCACAGCCCATTGAAGTCACTGAGGAAGGAACATTACAGGGAGGCCCATATTTGCGTCTTCACTTTTTTTGTATTATATGAAAAAAAAAAACTGCTGCAACGCACAGGAAATTTATTTTACGTTTACCAACGTTTCCAAAAAAAAATATGATGAACTCCCGTACGAACCAAATCGTTTTACGTCGCAGTGGGAATAGTATAGGACCAAAACCTCGGACAATCTCCAGGGAACAACCGAAGTCTCTGATTATCATCGGTTGTTGTACAGCCGTGGAAGTGATGAAACAGCAAGAGTACATGTATCATGTAGGCATGTAGCGATCTCTATCATGTATGATCTCAAATCACTTTTGAATTGAACTTTCCAGTTGCAAGTATACAACAACACACCTGTATGTATGCCTACTGCCGCAACAACCAGAAACATTTCATCAAACTTTGGCCTCTGAACACTACCCTCCAAAAAAACTAAAAAAAAACTGGCTACCATGTAAAATGAGTGTTATTTACACTGTTTAGGCCTGAAGTTATCAGGTTCCAAAAGTTTCAACAACAACTTCTCTAGCTTAGCCGAGCCTTTGGTCGGCCTGAGAATAAAGGACCTTCCCAAGAAGGTACACGGATCTTTCCCGCCTACTGAGCTACCCAAGCACCATCCACCCGGGGTGAAGCAGTCAGGTGCTCGGCCCAACAACTTGGCGTCAATCATATCCAGGACTGAATTATCATTGGCAAAGGAGTGTGCAAATGGCGCCCCGCTGTTTGCCATTGCATCAAAATGCTCTGTTGTGAGGTTAACAGGGTGCGTCCGAGGGGGGTTATCCCAAGCCATGAAACGCAGATCACTGTTGACAGTGGTGTTCTGGTAGTACTCTGAGTTGCAGATCACTGTGTGGAAGTAGCCTTCTGAGGATGAGAGGAAGTTGGTGAAATACATCAGTAGTGTGCGAGGAAGGTTGTCCCATCCCAATAAGCAAAACTCCAGGAATGATCGACTAAGCATCACCCAAGACGAACCTGTACCAAAGGAGTTGTAATCATTAGAAGTAAAATTTACAAGAAAACAGCATTGCCTTAACCACAATAGAAAGGATAAAGACTCAACTAAACTTTGATCAAGAAAATGCTTCTCAACTGTTCTACTAAGGACGAAAAATAGCCAACAATATAACCAGGCCGAGTATTCATGATGTCAGTTGCCAAAATTGCAGGTGAAACAATGATTGAGAAGGCAATCAACATCATAAAGATAATCAGGCAGCATTCTGAAAGATCTTAACCAACACATATATCAGCAGTAGGCAATATAAGATATACATACATGTTTCACCAAAAAACCATCTACCTAAAGGATGCAGTATGCTGTGATGCAACATCTTATCATGCAAGGTGATTTCATCAAGGATTTTTGTACAGCTTGGCTCCATGCAGTTACTAGTTAATTGCCTTTTAAAAGAGTTTAGAGGTATCTTTTTAATATGTCAGATATAAAAACTACTCCACAAACACCAAATAACTTCACTGTAGCCATTAGACAGACCCAAATTGGTATGACCGATAATTTCATAACCATCTAAGTAAACATCGCCATGACCCATATGACAATTGACATCTATGTTGTCTAATAGATGGAACACACAAATTATCACAAGTTTGCTTAAAGAGATTCTTCTGGAGTGCACAAAAGACAACTAGGCAACATTGCTACAGCGAACCGTTCTCTGCTACAGGGCATTGAAATTGACCATTTGATCAGTCAAACAGAGATTCAGTAGTCAGTAAAGATGTCAGACAGTACCTACAAATATTTTGAAAGCTGAGGGCATACTCCTTTTCTCCTTTGTTGTTACAACCTCAGTTTTATTTGGGACCTGCAATGCTGGATCTAAAATGATTGGTCGGGCTCTTTGGTGCCTGCACATGCAACCCAAGAATAATAATAAAAAACAAAAAAAAGAGGTTAAGAATTAAGAACCACAGAACATTGGAATGATATGCTTACTCTTTCCAACCAATATTGCTTGTGTGCTCAATGAAATTGAGGTCTCTTGGCATGTATGAGAAGATATGAAGGATGTCTGATAAATATAAGGGAAACAACATAAATATTAGTTTCGATAATTGGGAGAAAAAAATCAATCAGATCTTAGAGCACTTCAAACAATTGCTGTACTACAAATCAACATATTGGGAGAAGGTTTGTAAGTTTTTTTTTCTGAAAAATTATTCATAGATATTGACGGCCTTAAGAATTTTGAGCAGGTCCAGAAGCTTAAACAACTTCCGTTCTGCATCCAGTCCTTCAAACTCACAAAAGTATTATTAATATTGAGATCCAGCATTTACTGTTCTTCATAATTTGTTGCTGTCGCTTAGGTTACACATCAAGACGGACCCAACTGTGATGGACTCGATTCTCTGGCTGCTGCCATGTTATGAAGTTAAGTTGATTAACTTGGTAGTTGATACAATGCTAAAGCTCAGTTGAAAGGTTATAAGGGACAATATTGAGCAAAGAATGGTGTTCCCGGAAGTGTTAAAAAATGACCCCCAAAAAAGCTGAATTTGATGCTACTAGATCTGTTTGTTAGATAGTACTGGATGATATTTCCACAGAATTCAAAGAGTAGCCTATACCTATTCAGTTTATCTGTCTATTTGTGGTGTCTGTGGCATAACAACTTGCATCGGAATTAGAAAAGCTGACAATCCCATCCATGTATGTAATTTTACTATCTATATCTAGCCTGAACTTGGTTATCAATAAATCTGAGGAATCATAAGCACTATTCAATACCCCACAATAAACAGACCAGAAGAGGTCATTACAATTCAAAACCTGTCAGGCTGCCACCATAGAGAATCAGCTAGCAGACCCCAGCTGGTGAAACACATACGGAATTCAGAGAACAAATAAATTTCAAGTGTATAATGCTGTTCGCACGGAGCGGGAGCTCTCTGCACTGGGTACGCCCTTTATAATGCTGTTCGTTATGAAATTGCATGACCCAAAGTTCCTCAAATGAATGGAAGATAGAACCAGTCAGCCCAAAAACAGTAAACTCCTTCAGCTGGAATTTGAATAACAAGCCTTTGACAAGTACTACTCCACATTATGTAGCTATTATCCTTCTTGGCGACAGAGCATACAACAAATTTTATGGTACTCAAATATATCAAATTGCGATCACATGGTATGAGAAGAACTTGACACCATAAATTAAATCAAATGGCACTAAGGGGGTGTTTGGTTTCATGGACTAAATTTTAGTCCATGTCACATCGGACGTTCGGATGTTAATTAGGAGGACTAAACATGAGTTAATTATAAAACTAATTACACAGATGGAGACTAATTTACGAGACGAATTTATTAAGCCTAATTAACCCATCATTAGCACATATTTACTGTAGCACCACATTGTCAAATCATGGACTAATTAGGCTTAAAAAATTCGTCTCGCAAATTAGTCGCAATCTGTGTAATTAGTTATTTTTTTAGTCTATATTTAATACTCCATACATATATCAAACATCCGATGGGACAGGGACTAAAATTCGGTCTAAGAAACCAAACAGGCCCCAGTAGGGCCATTTTTTGGACACGTAATTCTGTAGTACGTATAAGGAAACCAAAAGTTGGTGTCATGCTGAAGCATAAACGCATTCATAGCTGCAAGCATATATAACAAGAAAATATCGTGTGGGCTAGAAGCTATCCATATCGAGGAGGGAGTAGAATTTTACCATCTTGGGGCATGAGCGGATAATCGGAGGCGCTGAGGTTGATGAACCAGCTCCAGCCGTCGAACTCCCGGAGCAGCACAGCGGCGGCGTGGAGCGTGGCCCCCAATTCGGTGGGGCCCCTCCGCGAGACGGCGCCCCACTCCACCGCGGCCGCCACCCGGACGTTGCCGTACCGGCGCGGCGCCTCCTGGCCGCGCACGAAGGCCTCGAGATCCATGCGCTCGTCCTCCCCCGCCACGCCGACGAGGTAGTAGTTCCACGGGTGGTAGAGCGCCCGCAGCAGCCTCCGGATCCGCGGGCCCTCCCCGGGGCCCGCGCCCGTGATGAGGTACGCCAGCCTCGGCGGCGCCCTCCGCCGCTGCTGCTGCTGCGGTAGCCGCGGCGCCGAGGACGAGGACGACGACGAGCGCGCCGTGCCGAGCGCCGCGTAGAGGATGGGGAGCGAGACGAGCGGGAGCGCGAGGAGCAGCGCGCGCATCCACCGGAGGCGGTGCGCCGGCGTCAGCTTCCTCATGGGTCGGGTGGACACGCCGCCCCGGGCGAGGCGCCGAGGGTTAGAGCTCCCGCGGCATTCGCTCGCTCGCCGGCGCGAGGCGTACCGCGGACGGGCAGGGGGAAGGGGGCGGTCGGTTGCTTGCTGGCTCGGTGGCTGGTGGAGACAGACGGACAGAAGGCGAGATGCAAGTGAGGCTGAGGCCGCACCGCAGCGCAGCGCAGGGAGCAGGCTGGGCAGCGGCGTTTCGTGCAAGGAAATCGGGCGGGTTATGCGCCGGCGGTACGGTACGGGCGCGCAGCGTACGGCGTGTCCTAATAATTGCTTGCCGCCTCACTGGTGGGAGTCCCCCAGAGTAGGCTGATAAACTGTTTTTCTTTTTTGCGAGAAAAATACTCTTGATAAGTCAGCTAATAAACTCAAGCGAACAAACACAAGAGCTGAGTCGAGGGTTTCTGACAGAGCAGGAAGCAATTAGCAAGGCCAGTGGTTAACTAATCATGGTGTAGTCACGGGGACAACACTCGTGATAAGCTTGTCGGTGCAGAATGTGACCAACTAGTGAATATTTGTAGTTTTACTGTACGTTGTGATTGGAGGTGGCCTAGCACTCAATGACACAAAATTTATACTAGTTCAGACAACGTGTCCTACGTCCAATCGGGGTCGATTGGTGATCTTATTCCCGAGCCCAGGTGCTCGAAGTCTGCAGTGGGGTTACAAACAAGAGAGGGAAAGATTATGTGGTTCAAGCGGAGGCTCCGACCAGAAAGGCCGAGAGAGACAGGAACTTTGCTATGAGCTAAGTGTTCAAGCGGAGGCTTGAGGTCTGAACCTGGCGATTCTGTGGTTGTGAGTTATCGATCTAAGGAATTCTGATCTACCGAAAATCCCTCTGTCCTGTTGGAGGAAGCGCACCCTCTTTTATAGATGAAGGGGACGACTTTACAAGTAAGAAGGAAAGAGTACGTATACTACTGAGCCTTGTTGTCAATGCTTACCGAGCCTTGTTGTCCACACCTGCGGGTACCAGATAATGGTGGGCGCCTACAATATTGTTGATGTCGCTGTAGAATGTCAGATGCACACGGGAAGTCATGCTGCCTTTTTCAGGGATGGTGGACGTCGGTACCTGCAAATACTGTTTGATGCCTAGAGGCATGTGAGGAATCTCGCTATGTTCACCCGATACGATAAATCCTGGTGCCCATACCGCTATCGATGTCTAGAGACACGCGAGGGGTCTTACCGTATGAGAGTTTTAGCGGCCCCTACAATACTGTAGAGGGAGATATCGGTGCCTACAACACTGTTTGTGCCAGGGTGGCTGTAGAGTACTGTTTCGTGCAGGGTATGGTCCCTGGTACAGTGGTTTTGACTTGTGAGCCTTGCCTTGCCTTTCTCCACACGTCTTCTGGTTCCTACAGAACGGGGCGTCCCCGATCGGATGACTCCAGTCAGCTCTGAGTGCGGTGATCAGGGTTCCTATGAGCCCCGGTCGAAGGGACGCGGGGTTGGAGTCAAAAGTAGGGCTTGGGGCAGGCCTGCCGATCGAAGGCCGTCCGGAGACGGCTGGAGCCCGAATCGAGCGCTCCGGTCGGATAGGTGGGCCGAAGTAGCCGACGAGCGGGCGTTGCTCTTCTTGGGCCTGGCCTTCCAGTCGGTTGCTGGACTGCTATTTTTTAGACTCTTAGGCCGAGCTTTGGCGCAGAAGCCGATCCCCGAGGGACCCCGGGTTTATAAACCTAACAGGAGCCCCCGAGCCCTCGGGCGATTAGGGTGGAATCGTCCGGGGGATTTTTGTCTTGTCGACGGGTGCGCGCGAGCGCACCCGCGGGTGTACCCCCGAGCCCCTAGGTGGTTCGGGCAGAACCGTCTAGGGGTTTTTGTTTTTAGCGGGTGTGTGTGCGTGTTTTTAGTCTGAGACGAAATTTTGTCAACCAAGGTGACGTTTGTGCAGCCGAGGTGTTTTTAGGCGCGAAGATCGGATTGAAATAGAACTTACTGATCCTAGGGCCGATGCGTGCCATGGATCGGGTGAGGAACTTAGTTTGGATGCGAGAGAGCTCACTGATCCTGGCGTCGATGCGTGCCGTGGGATCAGGTGAGGGAGTTAGTTTTCAGACAAACCCTGGTGTCGGTGTGCGCTATGGTTCCTTGGCCTTGGCGCAGCCTGGGAAGCCGAGGTAGTTAGTTCAGTTAGTTTTCACGCGAGTTTGGAGTCGTGGTCCCTGGCCAGGGTTTATTTGGAGTGCAGTCGGAAGTGAAGCTGTTACGTGAGTTCGGAGTCGCGATCCCTGGATTTTTTGGCGCGCAGTCAGAAGTGAAGCTGTTATGCGAGTTCGGAGTCGTGGTCCCTGGAATTTTTTGGCGCGCAGTCAGAAGTGAAGCTGTTTTACGCGAGTTCGGAGTCGTGGTCCCAAGCCGTAGCTGGATGTCATAGATCCTGTCGACACGAGTTCGGAGTCATGGTCCCAAGCCATAGCCGGATGTCATAGATCCTGTCGACGCGAGTTCGGAGTCGCGGTCCCAAGCCATAGCCAGATGTCATAGATCCTGTCGACACGAGTTTGGAGTCGCGGTCCCAAGCCGTAGCCGGATGTTATAGATCCTGTCGACACGAGTTCGAAGTCACGGGCCTAAGGTTTTGGCTTGTGCCCCTGAGCCCTGTTGGGCCTTCGTGGGGGTCGATGTGAGTTTGTGTGCGTTACCCCATCCGGTTCCTCACAACCGGAGGGGCTGAGTTTCGTCGCTTGTCCTGATCGCTCGGGCTCGAAGACTAGCTCGGTGAGCTCGCTAATGGGTGTGATCGAGTGGAATTTGGGTCCGTCGTTCATGACGGGGTCAGTATAGCCCTCTTGTGGCATTCCACTACTCGTTTACCTACAACCCAGCAGATGCCTAGGTCGTTCCGGAGAGTGACACGGGTGGCCTAATGGCCTTCCCTCGATGGAGATTCTATGGGCTTGGCGAGAGGTTTAGGATCGAACAAGAAGGTTGAGATGACCCGGTTTGCCAGACAGGGCGAAGGCCGCATGGTGCTCATCTATGGTTTTCTCTCCTGGCTCTATTGTTTGCTCATGTCGAATGAGGCAACCGCCGCTTCATGACGCAACACGGAGCATTCTGGTGCATTTCGCTGCACGTGCGATGCTTAGTTCCCGAGCCCCCGGGCGATTCAGGGCCTGAATCGTCCGGGAGACGCGGGCGTATGGAATGAAATGCGCGTATGGATGTATGAAATAATTGTAATGAAATAGAGGGGGTTTGATAGTGTTTACCTTGATGACTAGAGTGACGGGGCTCGGAGAGCCTCAGTCGGAAATGCCCGACCGGAACCTTGACGACCTGAGTCACGGGGTTCGAAGAGCTTTAGTCGGAAATGTCCGACCGGGACCCGTGCTTCATTGTTTCATGATGGAGTCGGCGTGGCCTACATGGGGTGCCCCTTCGCTTCCTTACCTAGGTAGCTGCCTCGTCTACATGAGAAGGTTAGGAGCTCCATGTTCTTCTACTGAGCATCTATGGGTGCGACGCCCTTGAGGTATCCATTTGTGCTTGCCGAAGCTAAGGGAGCAGAACCGAGCGGATCCTTGGCGGTCGCAGTGGCATTTGCAGTAGTAGAAAATATAAAAGTTAAGTTTGTGGGTGAGTCCCCGTGTGAACAGTTTTTTGTATTTAATGAATACATCAGTACTATCCTTGTGACAGAACCATGATATCCTTTCCCTATTTATATCCTAGCATAACCTTCGTTCTTATCCTTTCTCTTTCGTACCTGCCCGTTTGTCCCGTAGAGTGCGACCTTGGGAGTCTGGGGCGTGGCCCGCGGGGCTCGACTGCTCGCGCCCGTAGGGAAAGGCGGGGTGCGTTCGGTTGGGAGTAAGAACAGAGCTATGTAGGGTAACCAAGGACATGGAATATGTTTCCGTTTAGGGACAAAGTTTGTTTATTATGTGATGACAAAAGAAAAAAGAGGTAATATACAATATTGTACCCTTATGGGGCCCCCGAGCGACCCGGGCTGAAAGTGTTTCGGGCAGGGGTGCTCTTACGGGAGCATGTTTTAACTAAAAAGTGGTTTAGACCACATTTACGGGAAAACGACGTAGCTGTTCAATGTTCCAAGTGTTGGTGATAGCATTGTCGTTGTTGTCCTCCAGTTGGTAGGTGCCCGGTCGGATTACTTCGATCACCGTATAGGGCCCTTTCCATGGTGGGGAGAGCTTGTACTTTTCCTTCGTTGATTGGGTCCTTCGAAGCACGAGATCACCGACTTCGATTATCCTTCCCTTGACCTTCCTTTCGTGGCACCTGCGGAGGGTTTGTTGGTAGCGAGCGGAGCGGATGATGGTCGTTTCGCGGGCCTCTTCGAGTAGGTCGACCGCATCTTGTTGAGCCTCTGTGGCTCGGTCACGGTCGAAAGCATTCACTCTTGGTGCGCCGTGGTCGAGGTTGGAGGGCAACACTGCCTCAGCTCCGTAGGCCAAGAAGGGTGTGAATCCCGTGGATCGGTTTAGGGTCGTTCTTAGGCTCTAGAGGATCGCTGGAACCTCTGCTACCCAACGCCCAGCATACTTATTGAGTCGGTTGAAGATGCATGACTTAAGTCCTTGGAGGACTATGCCATTGGCACGTTTGACCTGACCGTTAGTTTGTGGATGTCCGACCGAAGCCCAGTCGATCCTGATACCGTATCTGTCATAGAAGTCTAGGAACTTTTTTCCGGTGAAGTTAGTCCCATGGTCAGTGATGATATAGTTAGGAACACCGAACTGGTAGATGATGTCGAGGAAGAATTTGACTGCCTCCTCCGACCGGATGTTGGTGATGGGTTTGGTCTCTATCCACTTGGTGAATTTGTCGACTGCTATGAGTAGGTGAGTGAAACCGTCTAGGCCTTTTTGAGGGGTCCTACCATGTCGAGGCCCTAGACCACGAATGGCCAGGTGATGGGGATGGTTTGGAGCTCTTGTGCTGGCAAATGGGTTTGTCGAACGTAGAACTGGCATCCTTCACACCTGTGGACAACCTCCTCCGCATCTCGTAGCGCGGTTGGCCAGTAAAAACCTTGGTGAAAGGCTTTTCCGACCAGCGACCTTGGGGCCACGTAATGCCCACAAATGCTGGCATGGACCTTGAGGAGAAGTGCCTCCCTTGGTTAATGGGGATACACCTCATGAGTACTCCTGAGGGGCTATGTTTGTAGAGCTCGTCACCAAGCGCGATGAAGGTCTTTGCGCGTCGAGCGATCTATCGGGCTTTAGTCCTTTCGGGCAGGAGAACCTCCTCGAGGAGGTAGGCGAGTAGCGGTACTCGCCAGTCAGTTTGATCGAGTGCCAGTACGGTGACATCCCCAGGCGCTGGCTTGGCGTCAAGGTCAGAGCCCTCGGGTGTTGGCGGGGCGTCAGGGTGTGTCCGGGTCGGATCTTCCAAGATGCGGACGGACGGCTCATGGATGTCGTTGATGAAGACCCCGCTTGGGGATGGATCCCACCTAGTGGCCAGCTTTGCGAGGAAATCGGCAGCATCGTTGTTGTGGCAGAACCACCCGAAATAGCGTACTTACGAAGGCGCTCGTCTTCCATTAGACACTAAGCACCCCGAAAGTAGCTACAGCGAGCGGTGTCCGTCGGGCACACCCCAAGGGAGAACCCGAAAGATCCACATTTTTCCCAAGGATCCAATAATGAAAACGAGTTACAACACAAGTCTATCTCATACATTAGAGTTTCTTGAAAAGTACATTATTACAATACCAAATACAGAGTGCGAAATAATAAACAGCGGAATATTAAAAGATAACATCTAGCGATAAGATAACGAGGATTCCGTCTGAGCCCACCAGATGGATCCTCCACACAAGGAACTCCTCAAGCGTCACCTGCAACAGGGGTAAATAAACCCTGAGTACACAATGTACTCGCAAGACTTATCCGATAGTGGGAATACTTTCCCGACTCCAAGGAATATGCTAGGCTTTATGGTTTGCTGGTTCTCTTTTAGCAAAAAGCAATACTAATAGTGAGTCCTTATTGATACATTATTATCATCAGCCGTATTAAGTTTTCATCTAGTCAATCTATATAAGCCTGTTCTACTTTCAAGCAAGAGTTGAGCAATCAGTTCCATTTCTTCTCCTTTCAACTTTCAGTTCTTACTACGGTGCTAAACCGCAGACAAGCCGTACCGGATAACCCGGCGATTCGCGAATCAATGTGCCCAGCTGGGTGCCCCAAAGACACACGCCCCGCTTGTACCCCAGGCACAAGCAGGACTAACCCACCACTCTCCTGTCCCGGGTGTCCAGGTCCCCGTCCAAACTTGGACTCCAAGCCCCCACATCCTGAGTCCCGGACTCAGTGCGATGCAAGGACCTCCACCACCTCCTCTTCCCATCAGTCGGTCCGGAAAGAGCCGGATCCGCGACAAGAGAGCAGCAAGCCTTCCCTGCGCCCATACCCAAGTATGTGCTCGGGACAATAATCTGTGACTTGCCTAGAGTCATATGCAACGACCGGTCCTTAATCGACACAGACAGGGAAAAAGTGTAACCGGGCTATGCCCTGTTGGCCGCAGGACACAACCCCTCACACCCACCAGTACCAAATCCACATCCCTGTCCGGTCACCATTTTCCTTTCCATTATTTCATCATGATATCATAGTTTAATCACCTATTTGCGAGTAACGACAGGTTACTCACGCTACCGGCATCCTGAGCATAGCAGCTACTCGACCTGTACTAGTAGGACTCATGGTGGATATATTTATGCATGTAGTTTCCATAAAATGCCTATAACGTAAATGCATATCATATAAATATATTCAGTGATCATTTAAAAATAGGGGTTATGCACCGGGGCTTGCCTTGGGCAGGCGCGGTGTCAGCAAAGTCAGTGACGGGTGGCTCCGGAACGTCCTCCTGCACGAGGATCTCCTCGTACTCTTCGATGACTTCGTCGTACTCCTGCTCACCGAATGTCACGATCTCCAGTGGCTCGTCCTCTATATGCATGCAGTGATGATGATGCAATAATTAATATATAGGCAACCGCAACTCTTAAAATAAGAATACATCTACCAAGCTACTAAGCTAACTCTAATGACTAATACACAAAGTTACCTATTATTCCCACTAAACAAGTATGAAACATTTCATGTATTATCTTAGCAACTAAAGGCATCCTTATTGTTAATATCAATTTACTATATATATAATAAAACAAGGTGCACTAGCTACCATGCATCATAAAAATTCATTCTCTAAATAACCATAATAAGCATTTCAAAATAATAAAGTAACCCTAAAGGTATCACTGAACTATACGAACTAATTACACTAACAGATAGATCATGAATTTAGGAATCTAACAAAATTTATTTCACAATCAATAAATAAATTCAAATGAGCTCTAGAGATGAAGAAAATGATATTATTGGAGGAGGCTAATCACGCAATTGAACTTGCTGACTTGCACATGACTGTGGGTCTAGAATTACTAGATGAGACCGCGGGTCAAGAAAATAATAAAGAAGAAGAATGAAGGAATTCTTACAGGCTAGCTACCTTAGAATTGAATGAAGTGCCACCTACGGTGATCGATGTGCGGAGGCAATGCAAGAGGAGAGACACCAGGGAGCTTAGCAAATGCTTGCCCTGCGTGGAGTGGAGTAGAGCCATATATAGCACTGATCGTGGGTGGTCATGAGTAGTCAGGAAGCATGAAACAAGTTGGCAGGGTTGTCCTCTGGCTCCATGCCGTGTGCGGTGGTGAGGTCTTGGTCATGAGAGAATTAATTCAAGGATTGAACTTTGAGTGGTCTTGGACTTACGAGCATGTCAGGACTGGAGTGGGCTTTGGGGCTGAACGTACTTGGCGGTGGGGTGCTGGTTCATTTATGCAGGTCAAGGAATTAACTGAGGAGGAGATCACAGGCCAAGGAAACATTAGAGAATGAAAAGATCAATTATAGACTAGCTACCTCAGCTGATTATTGCAGCTCAGGAGAAATCGATAGACGCAGCTTTCACGGGTAAGAATAGAGAAACTTGATTCGAGAGAAGCAAGTGAGCAGCAGAGCGAAATAGCTCGGCGTATCCTTTTAAAGACAGGAGACGCAGGAATGGAGAAGCAAAGACGCGACAACGACGCGTCATAAGATTAGTGGTTAAACTAGCTTGCTTAAAGGTAATAAAGTGCCGCAGGAACGACGTGCTGCATGGACAAACAACATTTTTCCATGGGATAGGGCGATTTTCCACGGATGAACAGTAATTTCTGCGGAGCTACAGTGTTTTCCACGCGTAAACAGTGATTTCTGCGCTGCTACAGTGCCGACGTGTGGAAAATCTGCCTGCTGCGTTGCTGCCGTGAGGAAAAATCTGCACCGGTACCGTTCTGACATGTTGGGTGCGTGCACCGTGTTTGCAAAGCAGTGAGCGAGCGGCATGCTCGCCGGTCGAACTTGTGAGTGAGATTAATACGTAGCGTGTGCGACACACTAAGGCAGTGGTAGCGCGTCGTGCACTGATGATTTTGCAAGGTGATTAGCAAGCGAAGTAAAGGCGGGATAATTAGAACAACGAGAGATGACAGTGGCGCGTCGCGAGATTGATGGAGATATAAATCTTGCCAAGTGGTATGCTAATAATTAGTGAATGACAATAATTTATCATTTGACTTTGTGGCTATGGAGCTCTCACGTGGAGAGAGATGACGTGCTGGAAGGACAACTAGGACAAGGAATAAATTAGAGCTCAATTTGGGAATTAGTGCAATAAAATTTAATTTCTCATTTACCACATGCAATAATACATAAACATGATGCTCATGACATGGTTTAGTATTTTGATTAAGGCATAACACCGAGGGTGTTACAGTTGTCCCTTCGAGGGACATGATGCAGTTCAATCCCCTAGAATGTGTGCTTGAGCTTGCGCACCTCTTGGTAGTATGCTGTCATGAGGGGGCTTTTGCAGGAGGACTCCTTCATGACCTGATCAACGACTAGTTCTGAGTCACTGTGGACGTAGAGTCGCGTTGCTCCAAGCTCGACGGCGATGCGGAGTCCATTGATAAGGGCCTCGTATTCCGTGGCATTGTTTGAAGCTGAGAAGTGGAGGCGGATGGCATAGCGGAGCCTACTCCCATCCGAGGAGATCAGAACCACTCTGGCCCCTGAGCCGGGCACCATTATAGACCCATCGAAGTACATTGTCCAATACTCGTGGGTGACGTTTGGGGTCGGCAGCTGGACCTCCGTCCATTCGGCGATAAAATCCATGAGGGCCTGAGACTTAATAGCGGTGCGGAGGCTATATCTGATGTTATTTCCCATGAGTTCGAGTGCCCACTTGGAGATTCGTCCCATGGCGTCACGGTTGTGGATGATGTCTCCGAGCGGGTATGAAGTGACAACTATGACTTCGTGGTCGGTGAAGTAGTGTAGGAGCTTCCTGGTCACCATTAGTACGGCGTATAGGAGTTTCTGCACCTGAGGGTACCGGACCTTGGGGTCGGTAAGTACTTCTCCGATGAAGTATACGGGTCGCTATACCTTGAACTGGTGTCCCAATTCCTCCCTCTCGATGACCAGGGCGGCGCTCACCACGTGGTTACTTGCCGCGACGTAAAAGGAGGAGGGGTTCTCCCTGTTCGGGAGCGACGAGGATTGGGGCCGACGTCAGGGACGTTTTGAGGCTTTCGACAGCCTGCTGGGCTTCCTCAGTCCAGGCAAAGGCGTCCGTCTTTTTGAGGAGCTTGTAGAGTGGCATGCCTCGTTTGCCGAGCCAAGAGATGAAGTGCCTTAGGGCAGCTAGGCAGCCGGTAAGCCTCTGCACGCCCTTGACGTTGCATATGGGACCCATGTTGGAGATGGCTGTGATCTTTTTGGCGTTGGCCTCGATGCCGCGTTTGGATACGATGTATCCGAGCAGCTTCCCCTTCGGAACCCCAAAAACACATTTTTTGGGATTTAGCTTGATGTTGAACCTTTGGAGGTTCATGAACATTGCGGCTAAGTTTGCAATCAGATCGCACGCTCGAGCCATTTTGACCACTATGTCATCGACATAGACGGCGATTGTTGGTTTTGGCCTTTCGGCCTGATCAGGTTAATCGGGCGGGTCGATTTGGTCGGTGAAGCATTGCTGCATGCACCTTTGGTAGGTGGTGCCATTGTTCTTCAAGCCGAAAGGCATGGTTACATAACAGTACGAACCATATGGGGAGATGAACGAGGTTGCGAGTTGATCGGACTCTTTCATCGCGATCTGGTGATAGCCTGAGCAGACGTCCAGAAAGGAGAGGATCTCGCAACCCAAAGTGGAGTCGATTATCTAGTCTATGCGTGGCAAGGGAAAGTGATCCTTTGGACACGCCTTGTTGAGTCCAGTATAATCAACACACATTCTCCATTTCTCGGTCTTTTTTCTGACAAGGACGGGATTGGCGAGCCAGTCAGAGTGAAAAACCTCCCTGATGAATCTGGTTGCCAGGAGCTTGGTTATCTCTTCGCCTATGGCCCTATGCCTCTCGTCGTTGAAATGACGCAGGCATTGCTTGGCGAGCTTTGAGCCTAGGATAAGGCGTAGTGCGTGCTCGGTGACCTCCCGTGGTATCCCCGGCATGTCAGAAGGCTGCCATGTGAAGACATCATGATTATCGCGTAGGAAGTCGATGAGCTTGCATTCCTATTGGGCCAGGAGCTGGGTCCCGATTTGCACCATCTTGGCTAGGTCGGTGGGGTCGACACCCACCGCCTTGGTTTCCTCGAGCGGGTGAAAGGCCATCGAGGTGGTTGGTTTGTTGCAGTCTAGGACTACTGGGTTTGATGAATCCCCGAGCTGCAGGAGCTCGGATGAGTTGACAACCATGGTGGCGAGCTCGTAGTGCTCGTGGTCGCACTCGAAGGCGTGCAAGAAGGCACTACTCATGGTGATGACGTCGTTTGGTCCCAGCATCTTTAGCTTGAGGTAGGTGTAGTTGGGGATTGCCATGAATCTTGCGTAGCATGGCTGCCCCAAGATGGCATGGTAGGACCCTGGAAAGTCCACCACTTCGAAGGTGAGGACCTTCAAACGGAAGTTGGCCCGGCTACCGAACATGACGGGCAGATCGATCTATCCGAGTAGGTATGCCTGTGCTCCTAGGATTACCCCGTGGAATGGAGAGCCTGTCAGGCGTAGCTCTGATGGGGGGATGCGCATGGCATCAAGGGTGTCGATGTACAGGATGTTGAGGCCACTACCCCCGTCCATCAGCACCTTGGTGAGGCGCTTCTTGCGGACGATGGGGTCAACGACGAGCGGGTAGCGTCCTAGTCTTGCGACATAGGAGGGATGGTCCCTCTGATCAAAAGTGATCGGGGATTCCGACTAGCTGAGGAAGGAGGGGACGGCTGTCTTGGCGGCGCATGCCTCCCTATAGCATACCTTATGCTGGCGTTTTATCTAGATGGCGTCGGACCCATCGAAGATCATGATGCACTCTTTGGGTTCGAGGAAGCCGTTCCCATCCTTGCCTACCATGCCTCCCTTCTTGGTTGTCGGTTCCTTGCCGTCTCCCTCCTTTGGCCCGCCGGCTTGTCGAAGGAAACGTTTGAGAAGTTTGCACTCCTTGTATAGGTGTTTGATGGGGTAGGCATGGTTGGGGCATGGACCATCCATGAGCTTGTTGAAGTGGTCAGGCAGTCCCTGCGGGGGCTGCTTGACCATGCGATCGGCCGCGACGACCAGCGTGGGGCTGCCCGATCGGTGTTGATCTTTTTTGTTTTTCTTGCCCCTCGGCGTGGAGGGGCCTTTGTTCGGGTCCATGCGCTTGGCTTTGAGCTTGTCCCAGCCTCCACTGAAGACCGCTTCGACCGCCTCCTCGCCAGAGGCATGGTTTGTGATGACATCGAGCAGGTCGCGGGTGGTACGGGGTTTCAAGTAGCCAAGCTTATGGATCAAGGACTCGCAGTTTGTCTCGGAGAGGAACACGTTGATGATGTCTGTGTCGACGACATCGGGGAGGGAGTTGCATCGTTGGGAGAACCTACGAATGTAATCCTGCAGGGACTCGTTGGGCTTCTGGTGACAGCTCTTGAGGTCCTAGGAGTTTCCTGGGTGGACGTACGTCCCCTGGAAATTCCCGATGAAGACCCTCTTGAGGTCCGTCCAGTCGCAGATGCTGTCGTGCGAAAGAAATTCGAGCCATGCCTGAACATGTTCCCCCACGCAAATGGGAAGGTATTAGATGATGAAATAGTCATCATCCACTCCTCTGGCCCGACAGGCGAGCCAGAAGTCTTCGAGCCAAATGACTGGGTTGGTCTCCCTAGTGTATTTGGTGATGTTGGTCGGTGGCCAGAAACGCTGCGGGAACGGTGCTCTCCGGATACGCTGGCTAAAGGCCTGTGGCCCCGGGCCCTCAGGGCTAGGGCTCCGGTCGTCTGGCCGGCGGCCGCGCCTAGGGTGCGTTTCACCACTTCCCTCGATGGTTTGGCCGGGGTCCGTATCGCCTGCTACCGTACGGTGGACGTCGTTATCGCGTCGAGCCTGACGCCGGTTGTCGATGATGCTGCGGGAGTCCTGGTGTGGATCGGGCCGCTCGTGTACCGGCGATTGGCGTGGAGCAGGCAATAGGTTGGACCATGGCGTGACTACCACACCCCGAGCCAGGCCTAACGGCCATGGCGGCGAGTGGATGGAGCAATCCATCTGGTGCGTTCTTGTGCCCCTGGTGGGTAGAGAGGGCGCGGGTTGGAGTCGCGATGTGGAGCTTTCCACCTGTTGGACGGCGGTAGCTTCTACTAGAACCCGGAGGTTCCAGTAGACTGCCCGCTCCTAGGGTTGGCGGGCTCGAGAACGCCACGCAGAACCATTGCCGCAGCGGCGATGTTCTGGCCAGCCCGAGCGAATTGAGGGAGATCGTTCCCCTCGTTCATGATGTCGTGTTGGACCTGACGGGCGTGACCTCGGGCGCCGCCCGCTGGGCCATGCACGTGGGGCGCAACGGGCTGTACTGACGGCGCGTGGGGTCCAGAGGGGTGTGAGTTTGCGCAGACTCCGCAACCATCGGCGGCTGTCCTGGAGCGTCCGCCATTGCGCACTCTCAGGACGAACAGTGGCGGGGCACCACATCACCGATGCTAGAACCGTCGCTCTCATCCCCATCATTCAGGAGTTCGTGGGAAGTGGTAGGAACGCAGCCTGCCATTCCCATGAACTCGGACGTGAGGGGGGGTGGTGCCAGCATCCTTTAGAGCTCCTGAGCATAAGCATCCGTGGAGGACGCGAGGCCATAGGGGAACCGATCGTACAATGTTTGTGGCGTGGGCGGTACATTCCCTCCGGGTGATTGGTGAGAGATAGTAAATAAAGAGCGAGTAGTAGTACGCATATTACTTACAGCTGGGTTTAAGCAGAGAGTTTGATTGGAATGAAGCGCAGATGCCACGCCGTTGAAGTCGCACGTCCCGAAGTCGATGGAGGACGTCTCTCTGATGGGTGCCGGGTTGCGCGTCTCCTCGCGGAGGTGGAGTACGCCGAGCCGGTCGTCGATGAAGTCTAGGCTTTCGAAGAGGAAGGCCTGGGATGGCTCGAAGACGGATGGAACCCACATCCCGGTGGGCGAGAGTGCGGGGAACACCAACGAGCCGAGGCGAATCGTATCACCCGAGCCCGCCACGGCGGGGTGGCGGAAGAATGGGCCATCCGATGACCAAAAAAGTGTTGAACGTATAGCGTCTTCCCCACGGACGGCGTCAACTATCGGTGCAGAATGTGACCAACTAGTGAATATTTATAGTTTTGCTGTACGTTGAGATCGAAGGTGGCCTAGCACTCAATGACACAAGATTTATACTGGTTCGGGCAACGTGCCCTACATCCAGTCGGGGTCGGTTGGTGACTTTATTCCCGAGCCCAGGTGCTCAAAGTCTGTAGTGGGGTTATAAACAAGAGAGAGAAAGATGGGGTGTACAAGAGGTCCAATCGGCTTCGACCGGAAGGGCCGAGACAGACAAGAACTTCGCTATGAGCTAAGTGTTCAAGCGGAGGCTTGAGGTCTGAACCTGGCGATTCTGTGGTTATGAGTTATCGATCTAAGGAACTCTGATCTACCGAAAATCCCTCTGTCCTATTGGAGGAAGCGCACCCCCTTTTATAGATGAAGGGGGCGGCTTTACAAGTGAGAGGGAAAGGGTGCGTATACTACCGAGCCTTGTTGTCCACGCTTATCGAGCCTTGTTGCCCACACCGACGGGTACCAGATAATGGTGGGCGCCTACAATACTGTTGATGTCGCTGTAGAATGTCAGATGCACACGAGAGATCATGCTGTCTTTTTCAGAGATGGTGGATGTTGGTACCTACAAATACTGTTTGATGCCTAGAGGCATGTGAGGAATCTCGCTATGTTCACCTGGTACGGTAAATCCTGATGCCCATACCGCTATCGATGTCTAGAGACAAGCGGTGAGTCTTACCGTATGGGAGTTTTAGCGGCCCCTACAATACTATAGAGGGAGATGTCGGTGCCTACAACACTGTTTGTGTTAGGGTGGCTGCAGAGTACTGTTTCGTGCAGGGTATGGTCCCTGGTACAGTGGTTTTGACTTGTGAGCCTTGCCTTGCCTTTCTCCGCACGTCTTCTGGTTCCTACCGAATGGGGCGTCTCCGGTCGGATGGCTCCAGTCGGCTCTAAGTGCGCTGGTCGGAGAAGAGCGGTGAGCAGGGTTCCTATGAGCTCTGGTCGGAGGGACGCGTGGTCGGAGTCGGAAGTAGGTCTCGGGGCAGGCCTTCCGATCGGAGCCCGTCCGGAGACGGCTGGAGCCCGAATCGAGCGCTCCGGTCGGATAGGTGGGCCAAGTAGCCGACGAGCGGGCGTTGCTCTTCTTGGGCCTAGCCTTCCAGTTGATTGCTGGACCGCTATTTTTTAGACTCTTAGGCCGAGCCTTGGCGCAGAAACCGGTCCCTGAGGGATCCCGGGTTTATAAACCCGACAAAGTTGTAGATTACAGCGGAGGTTAAGAAGTTAATCTTCCTTTACTAAAGAAATCTACAATGTTAGTCGCCTTGTTTGCTTGGCTTATAAGTCGTACTTTTTCAGTCAACAAACAATATTTTTCTCTCACAACAAATCAGTCAGCAGTACTTTTAGCCATGAGTTATCAGCCGAGCCAAGAGTCCAAAATATCGATGGCTACAAAGGGCAAAGCAACGGCGTGCTGACCAGCCAAGTTTGATGGCGAAAGAGTCGGTGCATACGTGGAATTTCTTGTTGAACAAACCTTCGCGATCAACGACAACAGGTGCCTAGGAGTACTCCTAAACTGGATCTCTGCTGATCAAATGGTAATGTCACTGTGCCAGCATCATCTGCAGACTGCAGTAGACCGTATTGGCGAAACTTTCTCAAAAAGTATTACAGTAGCCATCACATCAAATCTTGCGATACGTGCATGGAACATTAAATGTAGATGGAAAAAACTAATTGCATAATTTAGTTGGAAATCGCGAGACGAACATTTTAAATCTAATTAGTCCATGATTGAACACTAATTACTAAATAAAAACGAAAGTAATACAATAGCCAAGTTCCTAAATTTCACGAACTAAACACAGCCCCGTGATCCACCGTACTAGCAAAGCAGGAGCTGCTCCCTGGTGGCCGGACCTCTGCTGCTCTGCACAGCACAGATTGTTTCGATTTGACAATATTTCAACGCTCTAGAGAGGCCTATGGCGTCAGCGTGCGGACCTTGGATGGAGGCATGGAGGCATGGAGATGAAGCATTGCTTTCGAAAAAAAATTAGGTGTAGCCTCCTGCACCGTTGCATTCAGATAGAAGCCACGTGCCTAGAAAATCCATCACACGACCAAAAGATAGTTTTCAATTGTCCACTTTTAGAGTATCTACAGGAGTTTGGCACCACACCTGAGCCGATCGAGGAGCCACACCATGCCTGACGGTGTGATAGTTTTTTTTGGGGCACGTGGCTTCTATCCGAGTGGAAAATTAATTGTGTGAGGGGCACACCCAGCGCCTGCGCGCCCCTCCACTCAGTGCTGGACACGTGGCAAAGAAAACAATCAAACGCCCAGCAACTTGGCTTGGTTGTAAAAAATCTCCACGCATGTCCTCAGCACCGGTAGCGGTCAGTTGCTCTGACTCTGATCCTAAAAATTATATTGATCCCTTCCTCTACCGTGTCCACCCACTATACCATAACACCGCATCACTGTCAGACATCTGACGTAAAAAATATATTTATCAATGGATGATCTGACGCTAAAGATAACTCACAAACGATCTATTGCTAAATCCTCATTTAACGACTCATTGTCTGTCACTATAGGTAATCATATTTAACGTTAATTCATCTGTCGCTAAAAACAGATATACCAAAAAAAATAGGCCCCGCACCTAGCTCAAGCACCCAATGGTAAATGCTTGATACTGCAACTGAAGATTAATTGAATGACAAGTGACTACAAACAAGGTTGGTCATAATACAACCACAAGCCACAAAACCAATCATATAACTTATCAGGTCTCTAGCAAGTAATAACTTATCATAGTAAATGAATTTACCTTATGATCAACTTATTATACTTAATTGTGGAAGTGTAAAGTTGACTTAATTTAATAATGAGGCTATTAACTTTAGTCTTAAATTAATCCCAAAAAGGGTCTTAAATATTTGTTATAGCCTTCCTTAAGAATGTCTAAAACTTTGCATTATGCCCAAGAATGAGCCTTATAAGTATGACTTAGGACAATAAACAACTTACTAGTGGACAATAGAATTGTGACAATCAATAGTTGTAAATAACTTTGGTCAAAAATACAACTATGAAAGCCACTAAAATAAAGCCCAAACTCAATTATAAACATTTTGCTTAAGAAGGTTAAAACTTATCACTTAGAGAATAAATAAATACTTAGAATTAGAGAAAGAAAAAATACTTATGCATTTTTTAATAACTTAAATAGCCCATTGTTTAAACTTAGTTTAAATATGCCCACACTTAATATGAACTTTAATTTCTCCACCAACTAAATTTTTTCGTTGGTTCCAACTTAATCGGAGAAAAGAGATTAAACTTATGGCGGGAATAATATATTATGCTTAGGAAATAAAACTTATTTATATATAATATATACTTATGGAAAAAGGCTTAAATAAATCCACTTAATAATTAAACTTAGTCTTAACTTTAACTATTACTATTCTTAACCACTGACATACTTGAATAATTAAATAATTCTCAGCCCGTTGATTCCAATATAACCAGAGAATATTTCTTAATGTTCACAGTGGAATCAACTAATATTTATTTGCTTATTAGCCTTAGTGCTAACCAGTGCATTAATTAAATAATAGAGCAGCTTATTGAAAATTGAAAAGCACCGTAAAAAGGAAACTTATTTTGGTCTGACTTAGGCTTTCTCCAACGGGAGACCCATTGCGGAATCCAAACCCAAAAGGGGTCTCAAACACAATACTTATAGCCTCCAACAGAATACCTATATGGAAGAGCCTTTTTGGGTGCCGGGAGAGGCATAACACAAATATGAGTATCCTCTCTCCTAGAGACCCATTTGCAGAAAGGGTTGTCTTTTGGGTCTTGCTGTTAGAGAAAACCAAAAATAGATATTGAATTCTTTGCCTGTAACACTACCCAAAGGACGAGTGAGTCTTATATTTTGGATCGCCATTGTTGGAGACAGTCTTAGCATTTAGCTAGTCTTAGCACAGCATGCAACCGTGCATGCCAGCAAACGCTCAACCTGGGCCTGGGCCGGTGAAGGCTATTGAACCGACTTCTCCTCTGCCGGCCTATGAAGTCCTTGAGCTTTCTTAGCCATCAAAAGGCATCGGACGGCTGCCCTTCAATTTCGGAGGATCAAAACCAGCAGGAAGCCCGCTCCCCAAAACCCTAGCTTCACTTTTCTTTTCTTCCTCCTCCGCCTTCCACGCTCACGCCAGCCGCCACACAGCTAGGAGACCGACGCGACGACGGCCCGAGCAAGCGATGGTAGGAGGTGGTGACGCCATCGCGGCACCGTCGAGCGGCACCGCCATGGTGCCCTTTGCTGGACGCGTGCACGCACACGAGGAGCCTCATGGCGGCGGTGGCGGTTCTTGATGTGCTGGCGGTGAGCTCTCGGACGAGCCCATCGACGCCGTCTTAGGTGAGCACTAGGCCCTTTTCTTAATCTTAGGGTTGGGGATTTGGTACGGGATTTTGGGAATTATGATTTAGGGTTCGGATTTTTGGGATTTTGTTGAAGAAATGGGGCTTAGAAAATAAATTTGATTTGATTCATGTGTCACTAGAGGGAGGTGATTGTTTACATTAGTTCTAGTTGATCTAAGGTTTCAATTTAATCCTTTACAGTGATTGTTCATTCCCTCAGATGCCAATCGATGGAAAGCTACATAAGGTTCCATTGATGTTGAGAGAGCGGTGAATGTGATAGCTGACTCTGTCCTCTGCTCAGTGCTTTTAGATACAATTATTAAAGGTATAGTGAGTTGTACAAACTAAGTTTCATTCTTTATAATTTCATTAATTGGATAGCTTCTAATTTCACTTAATCCATTTAAATAAAAGTTTACTGTTCCTATCTTGTTGAGAGGACTGCTGCATGGCCATACAATAAAGTAATAAACTAGATGACATAATTTTCATTTTGGTTTGATCTGTGATGTAGTAAATTTGTTTATTTTATCTTATGCTGGAAAGTTTCCCTAATGATTGCTTGTAGAGAATTTGAAGACATGTAGACTATCAAAATAATTTGAATATATTTTAGATGTGTAAGAAATAATTCAGGTCTATTTTTTATTGTTATTTGTGTGGTCAGAGAATATAACATGTGTGATGAGAAAAAGGTTGAATATATTTTTCCCTGTTGCTCGCAAACCTGAGATGATTATTTGAGTCGACAATCATGATTCAGTCACATGTTTCTATTTTTTCCTATTTTGCGCACTTCTGGAAATAATCTCGAGAATTATATGCACCTATGCTAGCTGAACATTTTGTCCATTGCAACTAACTGTATGTAAATTGCATTCTTCTTAGGTAGATGGGAGAGGAGACGAGCAGACACTCAACTCAGGTGAACACACTCTATAATTGAGCTAATAGCTTCTCTGTATTGCATACAAGTGTAATATATTTAGTGAAATCTACAACTCGATGTTACTGTTTTCATGTGGTGTAACTAGGTTGAGCAAGTAGTGATATATATAACAACCCCAACTGAATCTTTGAATTATTTTCCCAGTTAGATCATCCATCTTGAGCAGAGTTGAAGGCAGTCCAAAGTGAATGAAATCTTCTACAGAGAAACCTACCTAATCAGTTTATGTTGATTGCATTTTTGTCAATTTTTTGTTTTTTGTTTTCACAAACTGCGACAAACTGTTGTCGCAGAGAATTTAGAGACACCACGGTGCCAACACAATCATAACTTATAGAATTTTGTTGAAACTTTCTTTTCCATAGTAATATTGTCATGCTTGCATATTACACATGTTTGGCAGTCCAATGCACGCGGCTTAGAGCTTGTATGCTGCTGCCAGCAGGAATAGGAGTAGCAGAACTGCAGCTGTGTCCATACATCATTCAGTCACTCAATTTAAGGTATGTGATATTTTTGATGAGTTTGAAGTTGAGTCAGTTACTCGATTTAAAGTTTAGGAAGTTTGGGTGGTGCAAGTTCCATATATGCTCGGCACAACTAACATGTACATTTGAGAATATTTGTAGCTGTCTTTTAATTGTGCCGTTGTTACTTAGCTTTTTTGTAGTTTAATTGTAGCTGTCATTTTGCTTCATATTGGACTATCCTTTACTGTTTTAATCTGCTACCGAGATAATTTTGTTTTAAGTAGCTGTTTTAACTGAAGAAGGCTCTATTTTCCATTTGTCAACTTCATCGACAACTTTTGTAGAATGTTCTTGTATTCTCTCTGTTTTCATCTATTTTGCAGTGAATGAATACAAGTAGTAGGCTAGTAGCAGCCAATAGCTATTCGATTATACTGTAATGCAATCTTCAGGATTGCAATTTGAAGTTCGTTTCAGAGTAGCAGTGTCGGCGTTTCGGACCGGGGGGTCCTCAACCAACCAGTAAATGTGAACTGCGTGCCCCTAATCCTGGATGGTGATGCAAAGAGACACAAGGTTTATACTGGTTCAGGCAATCGACGCCCTACGTCCAGTCTGAGAGATCGATCTTGTATTCCTTGCACCGGAGTGCTCGTAGTAGGGGGTTACAAGCTAGGTGAGAGAGGGAGCTAGCCCCAGGTCTCGGCAGGGGTGGTGCGGGCTGCTTGAGGCGTTGTTCTCAAGCAGCGTAGAAGTGTGTAGTTCTATTGGTGAGTTCCTCTTTCTGTTCGTTGTTCTCCCGTCCCTAGAAATGGCCCCGGTCCCTCCCTTTTATACTCTAAGGGAGAACCAGGAACGTACATATGTTGCTACATAGTGTTTCTATAAATGGGGATGGCGTGTCTGAGCCCTGTAGCCGGCCACTGTTGTGGTATGGTCGATGGAGTGGCCCCGTCCTTGTCGTGCAGAAGTGACGCGCCGGTCATGCTTGATCTTGTGCGTCGTGGGGCTCCAGTACAGCTTGAGGCAGGACATGGCGGGTGACGTGCTGGTCATCGTGCAATGACGTCGTAGGGAGCTGAGGCTCTGCAGATGCCGAGGCCGAGCCATCGTGGGGGGCTCGGCAGACATGGATCCTCAGGCCGCCGAGCCCCTGAAGTAAACTGCCGAGGCTTTGGAGGGAATTATTGGTCCTGGGTACTGATTCTGAGGCCACAGTATCCCGGACGTGGCTCCCCACGCCGCGTTGTTCTCGGAGCAGGAGTTGGCAGCACAGTGAGGCATGGGCATCGACCATGTGCATAGCGGTGGGCACAGTGGCGGGTAACCCCTACCCAGTCCTGTCTCCTGTCCCGTCGGCCATTCCGCTGTACTGTGCCGAGCATGCGGCCGATGTTAGTGGCAGCAGTTGGCTGAGTTAATGCGACGCGACATTTTGTCAGAGGGACAGGTGAAGGAAGAGGCAGCGGAGTGTTGCCGAGCCCGCCTCGCGTGAGGCGGAGGGTCGGTGACCCGGCCGAGGCCTGCGACGAGAGGGGGTCGGCTAAGGCCTTCGGTGGGGGATCGCCCGAGGCCAGCGATGAGGGGGCCTCGGGAGAGTCAGAGAATCGGCCGAGGCCAGCGGTTGTTAGCTGGTTTCGGTCTTTACGAAGTCTAAGCAGTCGTTTTTTGGTTCTTGCTTAGGGTACCCTTTCTCACGGTATCCGACAGTAGCCCCCAAGCCTTGGGGGGAGTGGAGGCACTCCCCCTGAGGTTTCTGACGAGAATTGGCTCTTGATAGTTCCTGTCGGGATGGTGTTTCGTACTCAAGGTTTCGGTGGGTGCGCACGAGCGCACCCGCCGGGTGTAGCCCCCGAGGCCCTGGAGGAGTGATTTCACTTCTTCAGGGGCTTTTTTTCTCTTTCGAGTGAGGGGTTTTCATTGTGTTTGCCGAGCCTATGGGTGCGAGTTTAGATCGCTGGGCCTTGACGATGCTGCGGGACGAGCCCCTTAGCCTCTGCCTAGAGCGAGAGGGCCGTCAGGGGTTCCCCCGGCTTTTTGTATGACCCTCGCGCTTCCTTTTCGCTCGGAAGGAGGGGTGGAAGATGCCATGCTACCCTCGGTGGGTGCGAGCGATGGCATTTCCGGTGAGCTGTTATCGGGTAAGTCCGAGTGGAGGCCCGTACCCCGTTCGCTGGGGGTCGGCTAGCGGTCCGAAGACGCGCTCCAAGAGCACCGAAGGGTTTCTCTAGTGGGTGCCGAGGCCGTTCGCTGGGCCTCGGTGGCTCGGTGCCTCCCTACGGTGGGATCCCATTCGGAGACCTCTCTGCCGGTCTCGGACACGACTCAGGACATCCCAAGCATTTCGCTTGCTTGGACCTCAGCCTCGTATAGGCTCGCCCGTAGTCGTCCCTAACTCTGTTGCCCTAGGGCAGCTGTCAAAACCCCTGGGGGCCCAGCCTTCGAACCCCTGGACCGTAATGGGCTTGGGTCGCTTGTCTTTATCCTGGGTGCAGGAAGAGCCCCCGAGCCTCCGCACGGAGCGAGAGGGCGGTCAGGGGTCCTCCTGACTTTTTTGTCCGTCCCCCGCACGTCCTTTTCGCTCAGACAGGGGGTTGTTTGTCGAGCCCACTCGTGTGCGAGCCTGAGCCGCTGGGTCTCGGCAAAGTTGCAGGAGGAGCCCCTGAGTCTCTCGCACGGAGTGAGAGAGCGGTCAGAGGTCCCCCTGGCTTTTGGTTCGCCCCTCGCGCGTGAGGGTCTGTCTGCCGAGCCCCCCTCGGGTGCGAGCCTAGGTCACGGGGTCTTGGCGTCTTTGCAGAAGGAGCTCCCTAGCCTCTGCACAGAGCAAGAGGGCCGTCAGGAGTTCTTCTAGCTTTTTGAACGACCCTCGCGCTTCCTTTTTGCTTGGAAGGAGGGTTTGTTTTGCCAAGCCCCCTCGTGTGCGAGCCTAAGTCGCTGGGCCTCGGCAATGTTTTGCAGGAAGAGTCCCTTAGCCTCTGCGTGGAGCAAGAGGGCCATCAGGGGTTCTCCTGACTTTTTGTTCGACCCTCGCGCTTCCTTTTCGCTCGGAAGGAGGGGTGGAATGTGCCATGCTACCCTCGGTGGGCGCGAGCGATGGCATTTCTGGTGAGCTGTTATCGGGTAAGTCCGAGTGGAGGCCCGTACCCCGTTCGCTAGGGGTCAGCTAGCGGTCCGAAGACGCGCTCCAAGAGTACCGGAGGGTTTCTCTAGTGGGTGCCGAGGCCGTTCGCTGGGCCTCGGTGGCTCGGTGCCTCCCTACGGTGGGATCCCATTCGGAGACCTCCCTGCCGGTCTCGGACATGACACAGGGTGTCCCAAGCGTTTCGCTTGCTTGGGCCTCGGCCTCGTACAGGCTCGCCTGTAGTCGCCCCTGACTCTGTTGTCCTGGGGCGGCTGTCGAAACCCTGGACCGTAGTGGGCTCGGTGCCCAGTTCCTTTGCCTAAAAGGAATCGGGTGGGGGTTATTTCTCTCCCTACGGCTAACAACGGCAGGCGCGTCTTTTGAGGCGGCTTTTTCGGGGAGGCGAAACGGCGCCTGCTGCTGCTGCGGTTGGACGCGATGCAGTGTCAGCCGATGGGACGTAACCGTACGCGTGATTAATGAGGAGGGAGTGGGCGCGTGGGCGGTAAGACCGGATCTGGATAACCGCATCAGATTTTTGAGGGAAACTTCCCCGATTTCGTCGCCCACGATTTGCTCCCTTCCCTGCATAAATACGAAACGAGCCTTGCCCCTTCTCCCCTTACCTTGCCTGTGTCTGCCTTTGCTGCCTTCTAGCTATTGCTAAAGAAAAACAAAGAGCACCGGGAAGAAGGGAGAGAGGGGGGAGTGAGAGGCAAAAAGCGAGCCTTACCGCCGTAGTCGTGACCTCCACCGCGTGCATGGCCAACGTCATGGTCCTCCCGGTGGACCCATGGGATCGGTCTGATGTGACCGAGGGAGTGCTGCAGTCGCTTATCGACGACGGTCTCCTCCACCCAATCACCGATCCCAGCAGGCTGGAGTGGATGGCTCTGGGAGGCGAACCAGAGCCGAGGCCTCGCGACGGCTACGTCGTGAGCTTCGTGTCCTTCCATGAGCGCGGTTTCGGCCTTCCGGCGGATCGGTTCATGCGGGCGCTCCCGCATTACTACGGCGTGGAGCTCCACAACTTCAACCCCAACTCCATTGCGTAGGCAGCCACCTTCATCGCCGTCTGCGAGGGGTACCTGGGAATCCCTCCCCATTGGGAGCTGTGGCTTCACCTATTTCGGGCGACGCATACCACCAGGCCGACGGACATGACGGGCACGAGGAAGGCGACGAGGACCGGCGGCTGCACTCTCCAAGTGCATCAGGACCGGCTAAACCTCTACATCCTAGCCCAACTCACGTCGTCCAATCGTCGCTGGTACTCCAGCTGGTTCTACCTCCGCAACGACGACGGCGGGCTTCCTCCTTATACTGGGAGGGTAGTGGAGGTTCAGCCAGAGCACTGGCGGTATGGCGTCCCGAGCGAGGAGCAACACAGGCTGCGACCACTGCTGAAGGCGCTAGAAAGGCTGCGCGATCGCGGCCTCACGGCGGCAGTGGCGATGACGGCCTTCCATCGCCGGAGGGTGCTGCCGCTGATGGTGCGGCGGTGACGTTTGTTCGAGATGACGCCGGACGAGCCGATTGACGGCATCCGGATGTCCGCCGCGCCCCTCTCCGACGAGGAGGTTCTACGCCGAGTGAACGAGGCGGTCGAGGGGCGGCAGAAGATCGGCGGCCTGTCCCCGTTCCCGATGCGCCCGACGCCGGGGTACCTTTCCCTGGTGAGTCGTGTGCGGCTGCAGCCTCCGAGGCCTCCTTGTTCCTCTCCTTGGCCTGAGCCCTTATTCGTATTCGTCGTTTTTTGCAGGGGATGAGGGACATACGAGCCTCCCCACCGCCCGTCCCCGAAGACACACAGCGGCGGGCAGTGAACCAGGCGTACGCGGAGGCCTAGAAGAAGAAGAAGGATGCTAAGACGGCAAAGCGTAAGAAGAAGATCGTTGAGCGCGACGCTCTAGAAAAGCATCGCCGGAAGCAGAAGCTCGAGGGTCTCCCAGTGGAGGCATCTCCGTCAACGTCGGTGGAGGGTTCGAGCGGCGACGATGTTGGTGAGGTGGGGCAGGGTCCCCTCGACCACCTCCCTGATGTCAGGGAGATGGTTCTTGGGGCGTCGGTGGGCGGTCCGGCGTCCCAAGGAGGAGGAGGAGACGGCGACTCGGGGCAGATGAGCGCCCGCCCCGCGGCCGAGGCCGATACGCCCGAGACGAGGGCGTTGGGAAAGCGCGCCGTCAGCCTGCTGGGCTCGATGGCAGAGGTGGAGCAGGCGGCTGTGGGGCTGGCTCCACCGAGGGTTGAGCGGGCGCCGAAGTCCGGTGAAGGTCAGCCGGCCTCGGCAGATACGGGGGCCGCGCCACCGCCGCCGTTGCAGAGGAGGGACGCGGTGAAGAAGCGGTTGAGCATCCGCTCGAGGTGAGCATTTTGCTAGTGAAGTTTTTTAACATCTCCTGCTTTTGTTTTGGTCACGGGTCTGACCATGATTTGCCCTCAGCCGGAAGCGTCAGGCGAAAGTGCCTGCCTTTGCGCCGCGCAAGGCGCTCAAGGTGGGCACGGGTTCCATCGCCCCAGGGGCGGTGGAGGTACAAGAGTTGGTCGCCCAGGTAGGGGCTACCCAGGCGGCCGTAGGGCGAGAGGAGGAGGAGGAGCCTACACTCCATGAGGCCGTAGCACCTGCAGCTGTCGAGGCCACTGTGGGTGCGGCTGAGACCCCCTCGACCGTGGAGGCCACCGAGGGCGAGGTCAAGGTCAAGGCCCCCTTGGTTGTCGAGGCCACCGAGGGCGAGGTCGAGGTCGAGGCCCCCACGGTTGCCGAGGCCCTCCGGACCTCAGGGGCCGAGGTGGTGGAGATCGCGGCCCCTGAGAACTTCGGGGCCGAAGTGGTGGAGGCCAGAGTGAGCGCGGCGAGGGTGGCGGCCCTGGAGGTGGAGATGGAGGCGAGGCAAGCCTCAATCCTGCCGCCAATTCAGAGCGTGCTTCCGGTACAGGGGAGCACCCGGGAGGCGGAGGTCCGCCCGATCCCTGTCGATAATGCTTCCCGGGGGAAGGGGGTGGTCGATGCCGGGGCGGCCAGCGTCGTGGAACAGCCGGCTTCGGCTTCGGGCGAGGGAAGTGCGGCCCTCGTGCGAGTGCGGCCTGAGCCGTACGGGTGGGATCACCCGCGCGTCTGGTGGCGGAGCCGGGACGACCTCGAGGGGGAGCCCATCTTTGCACTTGAGGACATGGCCGAGGGGGGTCGCTGGGACACCCTCGAGCAGTACCGCAGCCTAGCGGAATGGTCGCTGCGGACAGCGCTGTCCGTCGTGGCCAATGACCTGCCCGGGGTCTCGCAGGTACGTATCCCCCTTTTCTCGTGTGACTGTCTTTCTCTGGGTTTATTCGTAGTGCTCAACTTGTGTTCTGCCTATCCAGGAGCTCGAGGCCTGGTCCTTTGGGAAGTCGCTGTTCCTTCGGCGGGAGAAGGGCGTCTGGGACGAGCTCTGTCGGTAGAGGGAGCTGCTCACCCACGCCAACGAGCTTCTGTCGGCACGGAGCGCGGAGGCAGAGGATCTCCGTCTTCGCTGTGACAACCGGGAGGCTGAGGCGGCCATGGCTCAGGGGCAGGTCGCCCCTTTGGCGGCACGGGTCAAGGAGCTGGAGGAGGAACTGACCCGTGTGGCCGACGAGCGAGACGCCTGCAACTCCCGGGCGAAAGAAGTGAGGGCCACCGCCATAGCCACCGCTGGGCAGCTGGGTGCGGAGCAGCGGGCGCACGAGCTGACGAAAGGTGCCTTGGCAGAGGCTACCAAGGCGGCCGAGGGTAAGTCCTGTTCCCTTTGTTTCGTTCGTTTTTTCATGCGTTCGACACCTGACTTCTTGTCGTGACGCAGAACTAGAGAAGGAGGCTTCCAGGGCAGCCGAGGCCTCTCGTGTCGAGGTCCAGCGCTGGAAGGAGAAGGCCAAGGGTGAGTCCCGTAGGCCTCGCGCCCCTGTTTGGCTTGTTTTCTTTGACGCTTAATCCCATTCTACTTGTTTTGGCGCAGGGTTGGACGATGAGGTCTCACGGTTGACCGAGGCCTCCATCACGCTACAGACAGTGCTCGATCGCAAGATCGAGGAGCACGACGTGCTGCAGAGCACCGCTCGCGCCGTCTGCGAGGCCCTAGAGATGGAGGGGGTTCAATCGGGTAGCTCCCTTAGGAGCCGCCTGACTGCGTTGATTGGCCAAACGCGTCAGCGACTGTGAGAGGCGCTACACACAGGCATCAAACGCGCCCTGGCCGTCGTCTCCTCGCACTACACTGGCGTCGATGTCGAAGGCGTCAGTGACGGCTATGTCCTGTCTGAGGATGCCGTCGAGGCCGAGGAGGAGCTGACGAGGCTGGAAGCGGCAGTCGAGGGCCCCGGCACGGCGTTGGTGAAGCTGTTCGAAGAGGAGGTGGTCCCTCCTTCGCCGTCTGCCGACGCGGGAGACCCTGCGCCTTGACCTGGGCCGAGGGGGCCATGTAATAAGTTAGATTTATTACTGTATCGTGACGTTTGTGGCCGTCGAGGCCTTTGTGAGGTGCTTGTATATATATGTTTTTTCTAATCGTTTTATTGTATTTCCGAGCCTCTGTCCTCTATCTCGCCTCCGAACGTATCATCTGTAAAAACTCCCTTGGAGCCTAAGTTGTCCCTCGGGTAAAAGGTGGTGAGGGAGTTGCCGTAGCCTGGAGGCGTAGGTCGTTCTCATAGCTCGGCCGGCCTTTTAGCCTTGAGACATACTTTTGGTCCTTAGGTTCTTTACAAATGGTCTGTTAGAGTGCGCTATAGAGAGTTTGGCGTAGGAATTTAACTGAAAATCAACTAAGAAATGGTGTCCGAGACTTAGGGGGGTTCCCCCCCTTCTAGCCCCCGAGGGAGGCTCGGCCCTACGGAGGCATGGCCGAGTCTCCCTTGAAGCGTTATCGTAAAGCGTTTTACCTTTTGTTCTGATTTCTAGACAAGTCCTTTGAAAAAACCCCCTCGGAGCCTGGGCTACCTCTCGAGTGAAAGGTGGTGAGGGAGTTGCTGTAGCCCAGAGGCGTAGGCCTATCTCTTAGCTCGGCCAGCCTTTTGCTCTTGAGGCGAACCTCTGGTCCTTAGGTTTTTTTTGTAATCGACTTGTCCTAGTACGGGACAGGTTCCCCTTGATGGGGGTTTCTCAAAAAATTAGAACAACTAAAGACGCTTCTTTAATGTATTTCGAGAAACAAAATATACAATGCTTGGAAATTTAAGGGTAGAAACAACGTAGCTGTTCTATGTTCCAAGCGTTGGTGAGGACTTCGCCCTTCTCGTTGGCTAACTTGTAGGTCCCGGGCTTCAGCACTTGAGCGACGATGTACGGCCCTTCCCAGGGTGGGGTCAGCTTGTGGCGGCCCTTGTTGCTCTGCCTTAGTCTCAGCACCAGGTCGCCCACCTTCAGGTCTCGGCTTTGGACGCGCCGGGCTTGGTAGCATCGTAGGGCTTGCTGGTACCTGGCTGAGTGTAGCAGCGCGACGTCTCGGGCTTCCTCCAGTTGGTCGAGGGCGTCTTCGCGGGCAGTGCGGTTGCTTTGCTCGTTGTACACCTGTAGCCTCGGGGAACCGTATTCTAAGTCAGTGTGGAGGATGGCCTCGGCTCCATAGACCAGGAAGAACGGTGTGAATCCCGTGGCTCGGCTCGGGGTGTTTCTTAGGCTCCAGATGACTGACGGGAGTTTGGCAAGCCATTTCTTGCCAAACTTCTTCAACTGGTTGAATATTCTTGGCTTAAGGCCTTGTAGGATCATGCCGTTGGCATGCTCTACTTGGCCATTCGTCCTAGGGTGTCCTACGGCCGACCAAGCCACCTGGATGTGGTGGTCGTCGTAGAACGTCAGGAACTTGCGACCGGTGAATTGTGTCCCATTGTCAGTGATGATGGTGTTAGGAATCCCGAACCTGTGGATGATGTCAGTGAAGAATAGAACCGCTTGCTCGGATTTGATTTGCGTGATCGGGCGAGCCTCGATCCACTTGGAGAACTTGTCGATGGCTACCAGCAGGTGGGTGTAGCCCCCGGGGGCCTTCTGCAGAGGCCCAACCATGTCCAGACCCCACACGGCGAATGGCCATGTGGCGGGGATGGTTTGGAGGGCTTGGGCTAGGAGGTGCGTCTGCCGCGCATAGTACTGACATCCCTCACAGGAGCGTACTAGCTTGGTGGCGTTGGCAACCGCCGTTGGCCAGTAGAAACCTTGGCGAAAGGCGTTTCCGACGAGTGTCCGAGGCGCTGCATGGTGCCCGCAGGCTCCCGCGTGCAAGTCCCAAAGCAGGGCCTGGCCTGCCTCGGTAGTGATGCATCATTGGAGGACGCCTGACGGGCTTTGCCTATACAACTCGCGGTCGCAGAGGACGTAAGTTTTGGCTCGCCGTGCAAGCCATCGGGCTTTGGTCCTGTCTGCTGGGAGCTCCTCCCAGATGAGGTAATCAAGGAACGGGACTCGCCAGTCCGTACCCTGGTCGGCCTCGGGAGGCTCTGCTTTGATTTCCATGACCTCAGGCTCGACTGCGGAGGTCTCGGCGGCAGAGGGGGCCTCGGGCCCTTCGACAGGCTTGACCGGTGAGCCATCTTCCGCCGCCGAGGTGCAGTCGATGGAAGGTTTGCGGAGGTCTCTGGCGAAGATGTTCGGGGGGACCGGGGCCCTCACCGACGCCATCTTTGCCAGTTCGTCCGCGGCCTCGTTGTACTTTCGCGCAACGTGGTTGAGTTCGAGACCGTCGAACTTGTTCTCTAGGCGACGTACTATCGTGCAGTACGCCTTCATTTTGGGGTCATGGCAGCTTGACTCTTTCATCACCTAATCGACGACGAGCTGCGAATCACCCCGTACGTCGAGATGTCGCACTTCAAGTTCAATGGCGATTTGCAGGCCGTTGACGAGGGCCTCGTACTCGGCCATGTTGTTGGAGGCGGCGAAGTGAAGTCGGATCATGTAGCGCATGTGTACTCCGAGGGGCGAGACCAGGAGTAGGCCCGCGCCAGCCCCAGTCTTCATCAGAGACCCGTCGAAGTACATGGTCCAGCATTCTGATTAGATCTGAGTGGGTGGCAGCTGTGTGTCAGTCCACTCGGCAACAAAGTCGGCCAGGACCTGTGATTTGATCGCTTTCCGAGGCGCGAAAGACAAGGTTTCCCCCATGAGTTCGACAGCCCACTTGGCTATTCTACCCGAGGCCTCCTAGTTTTGGATTATCTCTCCCAGAGGAAAAGACGACACCACAGTCACCGGGTGGGACTCGAAGTAGTGACGCAGCTTGCGTCGAGCCAAGACTACGGTGTAAACCAGCTTCTGGATGTGGGGGTAACACGTCTTAGTCTCGGAGAGCACTTCGCTGATGAAGTAGACAGGTCATTGGACGGGTAGAGCATGTCCCTCCTCCTGCCTCTCAACTACTACGGCCGCGCTGACCACTTGGGTCATCGCGGTGATGTAGAGTAAGAGGTGCTCGCCCTCGGTGGGCGGAACCAGGACGGGGGGGTTGGTGAGCAGTGCTTTGAGCCTGGCGAGGGCTTCCTTGGCCTCGGTGGTCCAAGAAAAGTGCTCGGACTTTCTCAAGAGGCGGTACAGGGGCAGGCCTTTTTCGCCGAGGCGCGAGATGAAGCGGCTTAGGGCCACAAGGCATCCCATGACCCTCTGCACCCCTTTGAGGTCTCGGATCGGGCCCATGTTGGTCACGGCCGAGACCTTCTCTGGGTTGGCCTCGATACCACGTTCCGAGACTATGAATCCCAAGAGCATGCCTCGGGGAACCCTAAAGACACACTTCTTGGGGTTGAGCTTGATGCCCTTCTCTCTGAGACATGTGAAGGCAACCTCCAAGTCACCGACGAGATCACCGGCCTTCCTGGACTTGACTACGATGTCATCCATGTAGGCCTCGACGGTTCGCCCGATGTGTTCGCCAAAGACTTGGATCATGCACCGCTGGTAAGTAGCCCCTGCGTTTCTGAGGCCGAACGGCATGGTTACGTAGCAGTACATGCCGAATGGAGTGATGAAAGAAGTCGCGAGCTGGTCGGACTCTTTCATCTTGATTTGGTGGTAACCGGAATACGCATCAAGGAAGGACAGGGTTTCGCATCCTGCAGTGGAGTCGACGATTTGGTCAATTCATGGTAGTGGGAATGGGACCTTCGGGCACGCTTTATTTAGACCAGTGTAGTCCACGCACATCCTCCACTTGCCACTTTTCTTCCTGACTAATACAGGGATAGCCAACCACTCTGGATGGAATACTTCCTTGATGAACCCGACTGCCATGAGCTTCTGCACTTCTTCACCGATGGCCCTGCGCTTCTCCTCGTCGAACCGGCGCAGGCGCTGCTTTGCCGGCCTAGAGCCCACCCGGATATCTAAGGCGTGCTCGGCGACCTCCCTTGGTATGCCCAGCATGTCCAAGGGACTCCACGCGAACATATCGACGTTCGCACGGAGAAAGTCGACGAGCACGGCCTCCTATTTGCTGTCGAGGGTGGCGCTGATCTTCAGTCCTCGGCCATTGGGGACGGTGGGATCGACAGGGACGAGCTTGACGGCCTCCACGGGCTCAAAGGTCCCGACGCGCCGCTTGGCGTCGGGAACCTCGCTACCAAGCTGGTCGAGATTGGCAATGAGGGTCTCGGCCTCCATGATGGCCTCGGCGTACTCGATGCACTCGACGTCGGAGTCGTATGCATGTTCATACGTGGACTTGACGGTGATGATGCCGTTGGGGCCTGGCATCTTGAGCTTGAGGTAGGTGTAGTTGGGGACCGCCATGAACTTGGTGTAGCACGGGCGCCCCAAGATGGCATGGTAAGCCCCCTTGAATCCAACCACCTCGAAGGTGAGGACCTCCTTGCGGTAGTTGGAGGGAGTGCCAAAGCAGACGGGTAAGTCGATGCGCCTAAGGGGTCGTGTGCGCTTTCCTGGCACGACGCCGTGGAAGGGCGCGGAACCGCCTCGGAGCCGTGACTGGTCGAGCTCCAGGAGCTCCAGAGTGTTGATGTAGAGGATGTTGAGGCCGCTACCTCCGTCCATGAGCACTTTGGTAAGCCGGGTGTTGCCGACGATCGGGTCGACGACAAGCGGGTACAGCCTGGGGTTTCGAACATAATCGGGGTGGTCATCCCGATCAAAGGTGATTGCCTCCCGAGACCAATCGAGGTACCGGGGGGTGGTCACCTTGACCGAGAAGACCTCCCGGCGTTCCCTCTTTCGCTGGCGCGCCGTGAGGCATGCCGAGGGTCCGCCAAAGATCATGAAGGCGTTGCGTACCTCGGGGAACCCATCATCTTTATCGCCGTCCCTCTCGCCGGCGCCCCTTTTCCTGGCGTCATCGTCGTCGGGGAGCCCAAGCCTGGCGTAGTAACGCCGGAGCATGGTGCACTCCTCGAGGGCATGCTTCACCGGACCTTGATGGTAAGACAGGGCTTCTTAAGCATGTCGTCAAATAGCCCGGGGCCCCGGGGGCCTTGGGGATTCCTGCGATCTGCTGTGGCGACATGGCCAGCCTCGAGGACCTCCTGCTTCCCCAGGCAACCCTTCTTCTTTCTCTTGGGGACGCGGGTGGGCGAGGCCTCGGGGGCCTTGTCCTTCTGCTTCCCCTTGGCGTCGTTGTTGGGGAAGATGGCCCCAACCGCCTCTTCGCCCGAGGCGAAGTTGGTGGCGATGTCGAGGAGTGTGGCCGCTGTGGTTGGTACATTCCGGCCCAATTCTCGGACCAGGTCTCGGCAGGAGGTGCCAGAGAGGAATGCTTGGATGATTTCTGAGTCACCGACGCGGGGCAACTCGGTGCATTTCTTGGAGAAGCGCCGGATGAAATCTCGAAGAGATTCGTCCGGTGTCTGGCGGCAACCTTTGAGGTCCCAGGAGTTCCCGTGGCGCACGTAGGTGCCCTGGAAATTCCCGATGAAGACCCTCACCAAGTCGTGCTAGTCGTGGATCTGTGCGGGGGGAAGGTGTTCGAGCCAGGCTTGCGCTGAGTCTGACAAGAACAAAGGGAGGTTGCGGATGATGAGCAGGTCATCGTCCGCACCACCTAGCTGACAAGCCAGGCGATAATCGGCTAGCCATAGCTCGGGGTTTGTCTCGCCGCTATACTTTGTGAGGTTGGCAGGTTGCCGGAACCGGGCTGGGAAGTGAGCGTTGCGGATGGCTCTACTAAAGACCCGAGGGTTAGGTGGCTCGGGAGAAGGACTGCGGTCCTCTTCGCTGTTGTAGCGACCGCCTCGATGTGGGTGGTAGCCCTGGGCGGCTCCGTCGTCGTGGCGCCGTCGCCTGCCAACTACTTCGTGGTCGCCTTGTGCCTCGCGTTGGTCTCCAGGTCGATCGCGCACCGAGGGGGCCCTGTTGGCCGTCAGCGCGCGAGCAGGCTTGGGATGGACCGAGGCATCCTAGCCCTAGCGAGGTTGCGCCGTGGGTTGCTCTGAAGTGCCTCCGCGCCGGTGGGAGGCGGAACTTTCGGCCTACTGCACCGCAGCGGTCTCGAGGAGGTCGTGGAGCTCTCCGCGGACCCGTCGCCCCTCGGTGGTGAACGGCTCGGGCATTGCTCGGACCAGCATCGCAGCCGCTGCGACATTCTGGCTAGCGAGATTAAAGATTGGGGGTGGCTCACCCCCCCCCTCGTTGTCGTTGATGCGGTGATGGACGTCGCGGGCCCTCCGTCGGGCTCCTCCGCCCTCACCGCGCCCTTGCTGCTCCTGCTCGAGAGTGTCCCGAAGCTGTTGCAGAAGGAGTCGGTCTTGTTCGACCTTGGCTCGAAGCTCGCGGAGCTGCTCCAGGTCTGGGCGTCGATGCTCCCCGTGGACGGGATTCTCGTTCCGTGCTGCCGGGGCTTCGAGACTCGGAGGTGTGGCATCGCCCGCCCTTGCCTGGGGCGGGGAATGGTTGCCTGTCCTCTCATCCTCTTCGCCCGCCCTTGGCATCCCGAGCCCGACGTGGAAGCACTCACAAGATGGATCGTAAGTCCCTTCGTCGTCGGAGTCAGAGTGGCCGAAGCAGTAGTCGCTTGCAGTTATGAAGCGGCGCATGGCTTCAAGGTCACAAAGACTAGAGAAGTCTGCTCTGGCCCATGCCTCGTCTTCTTCCGAGGAGTCGGCGTGGGCGTGCGCCGATGTTGCGGGGGAGAAGTCGAGGGCAAAACGTTGGTGGAGTCCTGAGGGCTCTGCGTGCTTGGAAGCGTAGGTGGAAGCGAAGGCAGCGGTGGCATTTATCAACCCGAAGGGGTACGGGGATGGTGCCATTGCCGGGTGCCGCTCCGCCGGGGCTGGCCCCTCAGGAGGTGGCAGGACAGAGCTCGATGACGAGGCGTCGCCGTGCATCGCCGGAATCTTTTCCTTGCCCAAGCTCAGGTTAGATAAGTCCCCGACTAGGAACTCTATACCAACAGCTGGGCAAGGGATACCGGCAGAGCGCGGCGTGTTGCCCCGAGCTTGCGTGGTGTTGGGGCGGTCCCGCTCGCGTCATGCCTGGCGAGTGCTACGAGAGCCGCGGCCCGGACGCTGCCTACGCCTGAGCTGCGGGTCTGTGGTAACGTCGTCCGGCAGTGGAGCTCGGGGTGTGAGGAGTACCATATCGTATCCACATCCTAGAGACATGAACTCTAGGCTCCCGAACCATACCACCGTGCCGAGACGCAACGGTCGTACGGGGTCTGCCATCCGGAACTTGCTGGGACAATGAAGCTAACACGCAGCGTGCCCCTACCTGGCGTGCCAACTGTCGGCGTTTCAGACTGGGGGGTCCTCAACCAACCAGTAAATGTGAACTATGTGCCCCTAATCCCGGATGGTGATGCAAAGAGACACAAGGTTTATACTAGTTCAGGCAATCGACGCCCTACGTCCAGTCTGAGAGATCGATCTTGTATTCCTTGCACTGGAGTGCTCGTAGTAGGGGGGTTACAAGCTAGGTGAGAGAGGGAGCTAGCCCCAGGTCTTGGCGGGGGTGGTGTGGGCTGCTTGAGGCATTGTTCTCAAGCAGCGTAGAAGTGTGTAGTTCTATTGGTGAGTTCCTCTTTCTGCTCGTTGTTCTCCCGTCCCTAGAAATGGCCCCGATCCCTCCCTTTTATACTCTAAGGGAGAACCAGGAACGTACATATGTTGCTACATAGCGTTTCTATAAATGGGGATGGCGTGTCCGAGCCCTATAGCCAGCCACTGTTGTGGTATGGTCAATGGAGTGGCCCCGTCCTTGTCGTGCAGAAGTGACGCGCCGGTCATGCTTGATCTTGTGCGTCGTGGGGCTCCAGTACAGCTTGAGGCAGGACATGGCGGGTGACGTGCTGGTCATCGTGCAATGACGTCGTAGGGAGCCGAGGCTCTACAGATGCTGAGGCCGAGCCATCGTGGGGGGCTCGGCGGACATGGATCCTCAGGCCGCCGAGCCCCTGAAGCAAACTGCCGAGGCTTTGGAGGGAATTATTGGTCCTGGGTACTAATTCCGAGGCCACAGTATCCCGGATGTGGCTCCCCACGCCGCGTTGTTCTTGGAGTAGGAGTTGGCAGCACAGTGAGGCATGGGCGTCGACCATGTGCATAGCGGTGGGCACAGTGGCGGGTAACCCCTGCCCAGTCCTGCCTCCTGTCCCATCGGCCATTCCGCTGTACTGCACCGAGCATGCGGCCGATGTCAGTGGCAGCAGTTGGCTAAGTTAATGCGACGCGACGTTTTGTCAGAGGGACAGGTGAAGGAAGAGGCAGCGGAGTGTTGCCGAGCCCGCCTCGCGTGAGGTGGAGGGTCGGCGACCCGGCCGAGGCCTGCGACGAGAGGGGGTCGGCCGAGGCCTTCGGTGGGGGATCGCCCGAGGCCAGCGATGAGGGGGCCTCGGGCGAGTCGGAGAATCGGCCGAGGCCAGCGGTTGTTAGCTGGTTTCGGTCTTTACGAAGTCTAAGCAGTCGTTTTTTGGTTCTTGCTTAGGGTACCCCTTCTCATGGTATCCGACAAGCAGCAAATGATTTCCTCCTCTATCTTGCAAACTTATTTTTCTCTCTACAATATTTTATAATTCAAGTACCCATTACATGACCTTTAATTGGCTGGTAGCTTTCTGTGCAAATCAGCAGCCTGAGGTCCTATCTCTGCTTATTTAGCTAACTTTAAGTGCAAATCAGCAGCCTCACAGAAAATATGTAACATGTTAAGTTATACAAATTAAGAATAGCACTAGCAATACTTAACAAGTCCTTGCACAAGAGATCATCTATTTACTCAAAGTTAGGAACAAATACTTATTATTTCAGCATGACCGTACATGAATTTACCTATTTATGCTCAGGTTGTTGTTGTCCAACATGTAGGGAGCTAGCAGAGGAAACCACGGAGCTCACAGTACACGCCACTACAGGATAAGGACCTATCCTCATGTTTAGGCCAAAGAGAACTAGGACATGGCTAGGCTCTATGGTGAGTTGCATTGCTCTAACGCTATAATAAGATTTTTGTCAATTGCTAGCACATAAAAGATTGATTTATGCAGTTCAATATTCAATTCAACAATCTTATGCTGTTCTGTGATATATAAACTATTCTGTGATACATAGGCTATGTGATACACACTGTTGCAATAGATCCTTGTTTGTTTTCTTTTACATGGGCTGCAATTGCATATTTTTCAGTGAGAAAAAAGCTTCCTAGAAACTTGAGATAGGAGCTGGTGACATATGTACAGTTTATAGGCAAAAAATGACCTGACCTTGAGATAGGAGCTGTGATAAATTTTTATTTATTTTTGATTCATCTAAACTATCTTGTTGAACCCTGGTGCAAACAAGTAAAAACAAGAGATATGACAAGATCTAATTTGCATGTGTTTGTACCGCAACATTAGTTTGAGTAGCACAAGTGTTAATTGACTAGTTAGGTTTCTTTGGAGCATCTATTTACTACATGATTTGACTTGCTCGGCACATAAGTAAGCTTCAAAGATATAGAAAACCAAGTCCCAATATGAGGCCTTCAATTTTTCTCTAAGTACCAATCTACATACACATTATTTAAGATCCAATTAATTTAACAAAAATGAAGCATAGTAACATTATCTGATCATGGATCTATGTTAACATGTTACTGATTACATGTTAGGTTTTGGTTTCAGGGTCTACTACGGTGCTAGTTGGCAAGTTTGTGGATGATTTATCACTCAAAGCTGATTTAGGTGCTAGTCTATCTCTTTTGGATACAGGTAGCTGATAATATAGACTTATCATTGATGAATCATTGATTTAAGTTTGTAATGGCTGACCATATATGTATGTCTTAGTGAGTGTTTGGACTTGGTCATGAATGAATCTATTTGTATGACAAACGTGCACAATGATGTTACTTTTGTATTAATTTGCAACCAAATGATCTTTTATTTTTTTGAAATGCATTTAAATGATCTTGTCAAACCATCAGTCGCTAAAAACATTTATAACTTCAAATTATCTGTCGCTATAGAGTACTGGCAGGTTATCTGTCGCTAAAGAGTAGCAGCAGACTATTTGTCGCTAAAAAAATTCAGAGCAATAGACTAACTGTCGCTAAAAGTACTGTCTGTCGCTAAAGATTTTTAGCACTATGACTTACACCGTCTGTAGAAGTCTGTCGCTATAACTTTTTAGCATCAGATTGTCTATCGTTGTAACCGCTTTTAGCATCAGATCATCCATCGCTAATCTTGGTGTTGTGGTGTAGTGAGCATCGAGTGAAGAGGCGCATAGGTGGTGGTGTAACACTCCTGGTGTTTCGAGCTTGTTTAGCACCGCGATTTAGGTCTATGGAAAATTTCTAAAATGAGTTTCTCGGATTTTTAAATTAAAACGTACTTGAGGCGATAAGCGAATCATATGTGGCTTAGTTTCGTGGACTCAAATAAATGCCCAAGTTAAATTACTTAGTGCGTAGAAATATTTAGGAATATCCGATAACGATTCTAGCAAATAAATAGCGAACAGCTTGTTTCAGGGATTAAGCATAAAAAATACTTTTTTATAAACAAAAATACGATATGACTGGTATATAGTACTTAAGTAAAATTCAGATCATGATTTTTGGTTGCATTCAAAATATTGAGTAACAAACTTTAGTCCTTTAGCCTTGTTTAAAAATATAATAGTTGGCTCGTTAAATGAATATTTGAGCGTTGAAATAATAACGAGAGTGCCGCTGGTCACTCGCCTCACCTACCTCGCCGGTACGACGCGCATGTTGATGGACGAGTTGGTCGGGCTGCTGCTGCCGTGTACTGCTTCGCTTGTTTTTCCTTCCTCACTGCCAGTTTCATCGCTTCACCTTGTGCCTCTTGGTGTGCTCTCTGCTCTCTGCCTTGCTTGCCTCTGCTGTCTTCCTTTACTTGTCCTAATGCCTCTGCTGCCTCTGGTTTTCTGCTTTCCCTTTTTGCTTCTACCAAACAAGCAGCTCAAAGCCATTACCACCAGAGCAAAGCACGTATGCAATCCTTGTCGCGTACGCCGTGGCCCGCTGCTGTCGTGGCGTTCCAAGCCGACCGAGCCTCGTACTGCTCCCCTCCCTCTATTTTTCTGCTACCTCGGTCTTGTCCTTGCCTACCTTGCTATCTCTATGGCCATGGTCTTGTTCGTGCCAATCAGTATGTCCTGCTAATCACGCCCTACCCTCGTGCGCTTGTCTGTTGCCTGCCTTTGTCAATGCCTCTGTTTGTCTTGCCTCTGCTCCTCGTGTTCACAAACCCAGCTCACATTCAACCAGAAGTGAGTCCCACAGCTTCTCTCATAACCCCGATCTCCTTTTCTACCCACCACCATCGACCATCGTTGCTGCCTCGCAGCACGTGTCGTGCCGCTTTTCTTGCTGTCGCTCGGTTCTCCATGCGCGCGTGAAGCCACGGCCACGCTAGGGACCGTATCAAGCCGCATCACCGCCGGGCTGCCGTGCTACATCTGGCCGCCCGCGCCCCTTGTCCTGCTCGCCCTTCTCGCCCCCGCCGGTCCCTTCCCTTCCCCGCGTGAGTCCCCACGGCCGCTTAGGACTGCTGCCCCACCTGGTACCCATGCCGCTCCTTCCTTCTTCACGCTGGACTGTAGCTCGCAGCGCTGCGGCTGCCGTGCCTTACCCAGGACCCACGTCACTCCACCGCAGAGCACCACGCCATTGCCCTAAGCCGTGCCTCCCTCCGCCATCGCGTGTGTGCATGAGCGCGTGCGCCCCACAGCCACGCCAGGCCTCTGTCTCCTCAGCGCCAGTGCCACTGCGCCCAGCCGCACCGCTGTCCTCGCTGCCCTTGTGCACCACCTCCATCGTCGTCGTGCCTTCCCCAGCCCCACAGCCTCGTTGCCGCTATCGCCGACTGATGGCTCTGCTCAGCGCTCTGCTTTAAGAAGGTGAGATAGAGCGAATATGAACTAATATGAGGTTCTCAGTGCGAAATACATGACTCATGTTAATAGTGTTGACCAGTGTCTAAAGTACTGCGAGGTAAATTTAAGATAGTCCAGAGGCCATTTCGCAAATTTGTCGTTGCCACTGCCGCATGGGCCGCGCACGCGCCTATGGGCCGTGTCGCGCTGGGCCGCTCGCGCATGTCCATGCGATGGGCTGCGTGCGCCCCCGCTTGGGCCTCTAGCCACGTTCGCCTGCACGTTGGGCCAGCCGGTTGCCTGCGCCTGGGCTAGCCGTGCACCGCTTCCATGACTAGGCCACTCACGCCAGCACATGCCTGCGGGCCGAGCTAGGCCGTTCCGGTCTGTATCTGTTGTGTTGTTTTTTTATTGTTTTGTTAAATCAGTGCTCTTCAAAAATTGAAAATAAAGTGTAGAAAAATCCTAAAAATGTGAAACCAGTTTGTTAGTCTCCTAAAATCATGATCTACCTGTTAGTATATTTTGTTCACATAGTTTAATAATATTTTTGGAAGCTATATAATTAATTTAAGATGCTTAATATTGTAAAAATATAAACTTGTAGGAATTATTGTGATAAATTGGTAATAGTGTTGGATCTAAAATTTTTACAGTAGCCCTAGAGTCCCAGTTTGGACAGGGACCTGGACATCCAGGACAGGAGGGTGATTGGTTGGTCCTGCTTGTGCCTTGGGTACAAGCGGGGCGTGTGTTTTTGGGGTACCCAGCTAGAGGCATTGATTCGCGAATCACCGGGCGATCCAGTATGGCTTGTCTACGGTTTAGCATCGTAGTAAGAACTGAAAGATGAAAGATAAAAAGAAAAGGAAATTCTAATTGCTTACCACCTGCTTAAAAGTAGCATAGGTGCTTACATAGAATGGTTAGTTAATGAACTAATATACTGCTAATAAAAATTGAATATAAGGGCACACGCTTAGTAATGTTTTCTACAGATGCAATAAACCCACAAGCCAGATAGCCTTGCATATCCTTGGAGGCTTTTCTTTCCTCCTGTCGAGTAAGTCTTACTGAATATAATTGAGTACTCAGGGTTTTATTCCCCCTGTTACAGATGACAGGTGGATGCTAGAGCTGACCCTTGTGTGTGGATACCTCCTGGTGGGCTCAGCGAGGATTCCTTTACGCTGCGATCGTAGTTGTTATTTATAGCTCTCACTAAATGCTTTTATAAATGAAAGTTTCATAATCTGTTGTCGTAGTTTATATATCAATACTTCATTATGTCACGAATAGATATTTATTTCTGCTGTAATTCTAATCACATATTTATATTCTATTGTTCAATTAAATTGTTCATAACTCTGATAATATGATTACATTCTGCTGTTATAATAATAAATATTGTACTATGATGTTGTATTAAAAGTGGTGTAAGAAATGGTTAAGAATGATGTAAGCTTTATTCTCTCATTTGTGATCCTGATGAAAAAATATGGATTTTCGAGTTCTCCCCTGGGTGTGCCCGATGGAACCGAGTAATTTGGTGGTCTCTCTTAGTGCTTAGTGTCTAATGGAAGACGAGCACTCCTGGGAGGCATTAGATTAGGTGGTTCTACCATAGGTGGGGTGCGTCCAGTGCTCACATAATTTATTTCCTCCGAGTGGCCCTACATGGAGGCCAAATTTTTTATTTTTAACCCTTTTTTAAAAAAAAATTAACAAATATGCCCCTAGAGGTATGATTTCAAAATATGGACCCTTCGCTCGGTGCCATCATTGCTGGCGCCGAGGTCTTAGGCTCGACGTAGATGTGGCGGTGACTTGGCAGGCAGCTCGGCATCGTAGATCTCGGTGCCAAGCTCGGCACCATAGATCTTGACGCCAAGCTTGGCGCCGTGGTTATTGGCGCCAAGCCTATCTTACGTATGGGCCCTCCCTTCCTTTATCTCTTAATATCTCTCTCTCATGCCCTGAACCAGCGCACCGCCGCCGCCCCTGACCTCGCTCGCCCCTGGCCGCCCATGCCCTTCCCCATGCCCTTGCCCGCACCCATGGTGGCCACCGTGCCTGTGTCCGCACCGGCCACCGCGCTCGTGCCATGCCACCCGCTCCCGCCGTGCCGTGCCCATGCCGCGCCCACCGTGCCATGCCCACGCCATGCCCATCATGCCGTGCCCGTGCCACGTCCGCCATGTTGTGCCGCCTACACCCGGCCTCGCTCACCGTGCTGACCTCACCGCACGGAGCGCCGGCCATCCCGCGCTCACCCACACACCACCACCGACCTTGGCCCCTGCAGCGCCCGGCCATGCCACCACCGGCCTAGCTCGTTGGCCTCACCCACGCTCGGTGTCCGCTGCGACTCCATCCTAGGGCCATCGATCCCGGTGTCCGTTGCGACTCCGTCGTTGGACAGGTAAAAATTGTGAATATGCAATGTACGTACTTAGTTAGCTTTGATTGTAGTGTAGTAGTTTTGGTATTTGTTATTTACTAGTTAATGTGATGACTTAGGTAGTTCATTTAGTTAGTGATCAAGTGAGATAGATATGTAGATAGATAGAAACATAGATACATAGGTACATAGATATAGTTAGATAGGTAGTTATATATTTAGTTAACTAATTAGGATCAAGCTATTTAGTCTGTACACTGTATCTTTATACGTAGTTATTATCTTATTTACTTAGTTTGTAGTTCGAAAGTACTTGTTAGGTACTATCTATCATCTAATTTGGACTAAAGGACATGTGTTTCGTTATGTGTTTAAACTAGATGGATAATCTAGTGAGCATATATCATGGAGGCACCGTGGAAAGAGATCACTATGGATATGTTGAGTTTGTTGAGATGCAAAGCGTGCCTGTGTTATTCAACGAGAAGCCATCGTTTAGTGAGTTGGTTGCAAGGGCTCGAGAGGAGCTACATTGCCATGGAGCTGATGATGATGATGACATCGCAGTGGAGGGTGTACTTCACCTAGGTTCCCCTCCTAACATCCTTAGGAAGATGATCCCAATTAGGTGTGCAGACCAGTGGGAGAACTATGTGAGATCATCTATGAAGTGCCAGTTCCAAAGTTTGGACGTGGTTGTGCGTCGGGTGTTAGTTGATCCCATCCCTCATGGGTTTTCTCCACCAATGGGTCAGCAGGCACACTTCGACCCTCCCATCCCATAATCTGATATGGATGCGGAGGTTGCACCTACAGTTCCCGATGCTCAATCTGCCCATAATATGCTAGTTGGAGATGCTTGTCAGACTCATGATGTTATGGCAGATCCTCCTCATGAGATCCCTTTGACATAGAATCATTCGAGTAAGTGTCTTATCCGCATGGTTATTGGGAGCTTACCCCATTCCTTACATCCAATTTTTCATTATTTCCTTATTTTTTTACTTATGTTGCAGTAGACATTCCTAACAATGTGGATGTACCCACTGTTGCTGCACAAGTGCTCTATGGAGATGGATTCCGTGGCTCCAATAGTGTTGAAATTATGAATGATTCAGAGCCATATGAGATGACAAGGGCTCTTGGTTCTGATGATGATCGTCCTGTTGGAGAGCTGATAGAGAGTGATGTTGAGATGCTGAGACGTATCTTTCCCGGCCACCGTGATCCAAGAGTTCACGAGTTCAGTGATCTTGCTCATTCTGATTAGGCGTGTGTAGAAGGACATGATGATGAGCTCCTAGAAGCTTCTAGGGCCGACCCTAACATGGTAATTGAGAATGGGAGGGTATTCAAGGATCTCCCTATATTGAAGAGGTAGTTGCAGGCGTTTGAAGTGATACGAAAGAGACCTTATAAGGTCTTGCATTCATATGCGGAGCGTGGTTACACAGTTGTATGTGACAAGGAACGCTGCCCATGGAGGGTTTGTGCAAGTAAGCAAAAGGTCACCAAAAAATGGAAGATCACAAAAGTTGTCGGGCCACACAATTATGCTGACCATGTGCTGACACTGAAGCATTGGCAGTTGACATCTACCCTTATTGTCAAGCGGTTGAAGGGAATATTGTAGGGAGAACCCAACATGAAGGTTAAGACAATTATTAAGACCGTTGAAGCATTGTATGGAGGTTATGTGATAACTTATGGTAAAGCTTGGAGGGCTAAGCAGCGAGCGTGGAAGATGATATATCGGGACTGGGAGGATGGGTATGAGCAGCTACTAGTACTTTTCAATGCAATCAAAGCAGTGAATCCAGGCATGCATTATGAGTACATCCCAAAACCAAATGCATGGAAGGATGGGAGACAAATATTCTTCAGTGCTTTCTGGTGCTTTCCTCAGTGTGTCGAGGCCTTTTGGCACTGTCGTCCCATCTTCTCTATTGATGGTACATTCTTGATTGGCAAATACTAGGGCATACTTCTTATAGCTATATCCTGTGACGCAAACAACAAGTTGGTTCCTTTGGCATTTGCTTTGGTTGAGAAGGAGAACAATGATAGTTGGGGATGGTTCTTGAGGCTAGTCTAGATACATGTGGTTGGGCCTGGCAGGGAGGCTGCCATCATATCTAATAGGCACTAGGGCATACTTAAGGCCATGCGAGAGCAGATAGAGGGGTATGCACCTTTGCACCATCGTTGGTGTACTCAGCACCTTACCGAGAATCTACTCTAGAAGGATGGTGTGAAGGATAACTTTGATATGTTCCAGGAGGTTGCTAGATAGCTTGAGGACAAGTACTTTTAGAAAAAATTAGAGTAGGTCAGAACTGCATCAAATGCAGAAGGTAGACAATGGCTAACAGGTTTGATGAGGGATTTGGAGAAATGGACAAGAGCTCACGACGCCGATGGATGGAGGTACGAGTTTCAGTGCAGCAACATGGCAGAGTCATTCATTAAGTTGCTATTCAGGATATGTGGTACACCTATAGTATAACACCCCCAGTGTTTGTCACCAGTTAAGCAATGAGTTTGAGCTCAAACATGACATGTTAAGTGGTGATGAAGGTGTTAAGATCAAATCTATAAGAGTGAGCTCCAACTTAAACTTGGACAACACACCTTTACTTACATGTGTACCCTGGTAAAGATTATGCAAGAGTAATGTTAAACATGCTCATTCCATGTACATTACATCAACATGCATCCATCTTGACCAGTGGAAAAGTTCCATGAAGTTTGGAATCAAGAAGTCACATGAAATGATAAGTTATAATCTTTCTTGGATTACTTTATTAAGTAAATGGGAATATGAGATGTCGACCAAATCTTGCTACCTTGCCCAAATGACTCTAATTGAATTCTACAACAAAAGTCATGAAGGGTTCGTGTTGAGCAAAAGTCAAAAAATGCCTCAATCGGTCTAAAACTTTAATTTAAGTTTTATCGTGATGCTATTTTGACTTGGGTTGACCAATCACTCATAGTGCCTGTATAGAGTTGCACCTTAAATAAAAGTTGAAGTTTGAGTGGAGTAGAACAAACTTTGTTTTTGGACCAAGAGCTAGATCAGCTTGTAAGAAAGTCAAACCGAGGCTCAAACTTTGAATCTGCAGCTGTTTTCAGTACTTAAAAATTTTCTAAGTCTAGAATTCATCATCATCGATATTGGCATCTCGCGTTATCATGATCTTGTTAAGCAACATGATTGAGTCCCAAAATAAAAGTTGGAGTATATATTATGGAGAAGAGCGTGCAAAAAGATGGCACTCGTTTGACCTTGTCTTGACCATTGATTTTTGGATTTGATTAATCAGCGTCAACACGTTAACACTTGCAAATTGGACGCTAATTAACCACTGTTTCAAAGACCTAATGGATGTGACCCCTTAATCAAGTTTGTAGAGCATCAAAAGAGGAACAACTTTGCTTCAAGGACCATAGCCCAGTTCGGCATGTAATCAGCCCTAACACGGCCTCCAAGTTGGGCACCGCGACGCGCACCACGTGTTCGACATAAAGCCGCGTGGCCGCCATGCATGGCGAGGCGCCCCACCTCCATTTCCACGCATCACCCTACTCCCTGCGCCCCCAAAAGCGGATGCCCAAGCTACCCCTAGCATCCCTCACTCGCCCTCTGCTCCCTCTCGCGCTCTCCCAGGCTCTACCTCGCTCTCTGGATGCACCAGAGTGGAGCCACCATGGTCGCCACCACCGAGATCCCTTGCCACCGCTGCTCCCTCTCCTATAGCCCTCCTGCGCCTGCACCGAGCTCTCCATCGGATGCACACTAGACTGTATGACCTCCCTCATTGTAGACAAAATATCGTCGGCAGTCCACTAAGGGGTATCCCACGATGGTAGATTTGTCGGTGGGGGTGTGTGTAATGAGGAACCGGATGCTGACACAAGGCGTAGAGATAGCGATTTAGACAGGTTCGAGCCGTCTGATCGACGTAATACCCTACGTCATGTGTCTTTGGTGTACTGTATTGAGATGTAGTAGATAGATCTTGGTCCACTAGGGGACCCCTGCCTCTCCTTATATACTCTAGAGGGGCAGGGTTACAAGGTAAGTATCCTATTTGGTACTATACAATGTCTTGCGGCGCACGCCGAGCAGCGCCATGCACGCCTCGATCTTGTGGGCCGGGCCACCTCTGATGGTGTGGCCCATGTCTTGTCTTGTGGATACCGGGGGCCATACCCCCACAGCTAGTCCCCGAGCCTGACAGTAGGTGACATAGTCGTGTGGTGCTAGGGTCAGAAAGTAGAAGATCAGTCGAGCCCTGAGCCTGCTAGAAGATGAAGAATGAATCTTGTAGTAGGGTCAAAGAAAAAGAAGTCTGAAAGCTTGCTGACGTCGTCTGACATGCGCGTATCAAGACCCTAGACGTACTGCCCAAGATCAGCACCGTGATCTGAATAGCATGGAGCAGCTTGATAGCACCCTGATGAGACGTAGTAAGATCCGACCACCAAGGGAGCACCGAGGAGTCCCCGACGTCGCTGGCGATGACCGAGTACCGAGGAGCGAGGAGTCTCCAGCGTCGCTGGCGATGACCGAACACCAAGGAGCAAGGAGTCCCCGGCGTCGCTGGTGATGTCCGATCACTGAGGAGCGAGGAGTCCTCGGTGTCGCTGACGATGACTGAGCATCGAGGAGCGAGGAGTCCCCGACGTCACTGGTGATGACCGAGCACCGAGGAGGGAGGAGTCGCCGACATCGCTGGTGATGACCGAGCACCAAGGAGTGAGGAGTCCCCAGCGTCGCTGGCGATGATCGAGCACCGAGGAGCAAGGAGTCCCGGATGTCGCTGATGATGTTCGACCACCAAGGGAGGAGCGAGGAGTCCCCAGCATCGCTGGCGATGACCGAGCACCAAGGAGCGAGGAGTCCTCGACGTCGCTGGTGATGTCCGACCACCAAGGGAGGAGCGAGGAGTCCCCGGCGTCACTGGCGATGACCGAGCACCAAGGAGCGAGAAGTCCCCGGCGTCGCTGGTGATGTCCGAGCACCGAGGAGCGAGGAGTCCTCGGCGTCGCTGGCGATGACCGAGCACCGAGGAACGAGGAGTCCCTGGCATCGCTGGTGATGTCCGAGCACCAAGGAGCGAGATGTCCCTGATGTCGTTGGTGATGTCCAACCACCAAGGGAGGAGCGAGGAGTCCCCGGCATCGCTGGCGATGACCGAGCACCAAGGAGTCCTCGCTATAGGCGGCAATGTTCGAGCACCGAGGAGCGAGGAGTCCCCGGCATCGCGGGTGATGACCGAGCACCGAGGAGTCCTCGGCATAGGCGGTAATATTCAAGCACCGAGGAGTGAGGAGTCCCCGATGTCACTGGCGATGACCGAGCACCGAGGAGCGAGGAGTCCCCAGCGTCGCTGGCGATGACTGAGCACCGAGGAGCGAGGAGTCCTCGGCGTAGGCGGCGATGTCCGAGCACCGAGGAGCGAGGAGTCCCTGGCGTCGCTAGCGATGATCGAGCATCGAGGAGCGAGGCGTCTCCATCATCGCTGGCGATGATCAAGCACCGAGGAGCGAGGGGTCCCCGGCGTCGTTGGCGATGTCCGAGCACCGAGGAGCGAGGAGTCCCCAGCGTCGCTGGCAATGACCGAGCACCGAGGAGTACCTAGCATAGGCGGCGATGTTCGAGCACCAAGGAGTCCCCGATGTAGCTGGTGACGTTCGTGCGGTGAAGTGTGCCCACTTAGTCCTCGAGCATGAAGAATCCGAGCACTGAGGAGTAACCGGCGTAGCTGGCGATGAAGCACAAGCGACGAATAGTCTGGTCAACTGGTCGGCGGCGAAGTGAGCATTGAGTAGAAGCGACCGGCGAATAGTCTGATCAACTGGTCAGCGATGGAGTCCATGTACCAAGCGGTCTGACCAGTTGATCGGTGGAGAAGTCTGAGCACTAGGTGATTCGATCACCTGGACGATGATCCTACAATACAAATATATAGAATGGGTAGTACATGACGCACAAATAAATAAACTTCAGAGAAAAATCAGCAATGGTGATGAAACGGCATATGCAGTTCGGTGATTAGTTGGCGTGAAAATATATTTATGTTTAATATAAACCGCCTGAACAGTTAATGTGTAGCTGAGTCTCTAGCCCTAGCTAGCCTATTAACGATAACGTGGAGCGCGGAGCTCGTGCACGTGTAGGAGGAACAAGCGTGACCAAGGAGCCGCTGCCGACCACCCATAACACAGAGCGTGGAGCCCGTAGCACATGTAGGGAGGAGCTAGAGACAGGGTCGTCTCTGGAGGCGTCCGAGCATCAATGTGACTGTTTGAGGGTTCGAAAAATAATTTGGAGAGCAAATATAGAGAAAACAGTTCGGAGAAACATTATGGCGATATACGAAGATCGGAGAATATTTAGAAGAATATTAAAGCGTGACTTAGCTTTAGACAGAGCGTCTGGTCGACGACGTATGGTGTTATCTAGTTGGCATTGACGGTGAGCACCTGGCGGGCGGTGAGTTGTCGGTGAAGACGACCTCGAAGGTGGTTCCAAGATCGGATCTGCTGTCGTGAGGGCTGGTGTAGCCAGCGATGAATCATCGTCGTGGACCGGCATGGATCTCCATGAGATTGATGACGAGAACACGCTATTGATTTGAGGTCCATCTAGCTCGCCATGGATCAAGCGCACACCCCTACCTGGCCGCCAGCTGCCGACAGAATATCATCGGTAGTCTACCGAGGGGTATCCCACGATGGTAGATTTGTTGGTGGGGGTGCGCATAATCAGGAACCGCATGGTGACACAAGGCGCAGAGACAGCGATTTAGACAGGTTCAGGCCGTCTGATCGACGTAATAGCCTACGTCCTGTGTCTTTGGTGTATTGTATTGAGATGTAGTAGATGGATCTTGGTCCACTAGGGGACCCCTGCCTCTCCTCATATACTCTGGAGTTGCAGGGTTACAAGGTAAGTATCCTATTTGGTACTATACAATGTCTTGTGGTGCACGCCGAGCAGCGCTGTGCACGCGTTCGATCTTGTGTGTCGGGCCACCTCTGATGGTGTGGCCCATGTTTTGTCTTGTGGATACCAGGGGCCATACCCCCACACTCGCCTTTCCGCTATCTCTTTAGGCTGCTGGAGCGCCGTCACCGCCAGTTCGAGCGGCCTCGAGCCACCAGCTCCTATGGCTGACCGCCTGCGGGCTCTCTCCATCTGGTCCATGCCCCTCTATGGGTTCACGTGGGCCCCCTTTGGCCGTGATGCCACCGCTCGCCATCGAGGAGGAGCCCCACCGGCTGGGGTCACCGTTCCCGGCCACCTCCTCTGCTCTGAATGACGCCAGGGACCTCGCGTGGAAATTTGAAGAAGTGGGAGGGTCTAAGTGCGAAGCCGTGACTCAGATGTATAGTGTCAGAAAGGATCTGTTTGTTTGAGTTTAATTTGTTGAAACTGCAGTGTCCCCGATGCAAGATCTACATTCCTTTTCTTTGGTTTATGCAGATTTGGATGATCAACTTTGCAAATTCGTAGTAATTAGTAGAAAAATCGTAAACTAGTAAATGAGGACTTTTGGAATCCTTGTGAAATTATATATGTATTAGATCTATAATATGGCAAACTTTAGTTTAAAGTTTTTGCTGTAAAAATGAATTTATGTTGTTAGGTTTTTAATACTAGTTGTGTCTTTTCTTTTTCATAACTATAGTTGTTTGCTCAAATAAATGTGAAATTTTTATGGTGTGCTACCCAGGTGAAGGTTGATGTCTGGTAAAAATTTCATGATTTTATACTTGATAGTTTAAGATCTATAAAAATAACAAATGCCCTATGTTGCTTTGCTCATATTCTAAATAGGTCTGCATGTTTGTATTAATTGGCTTAGTTAAGTTATGAATCATACCTTGATGACAATAATTGAGTTGTAGTACTTTTCGTAAGCTTTCCAAAAAGCTAAAGAGCATAATTTTTGGTTAAGTAGATTTTTAGTTATAGTTGCTTAAATTTCGGTGGCTGTTTCTGCTAAAACCCAGACAGGGTTGCCTTGTTGGTACTGTGGGGCCTTTTTAATAGTAGAATTAGCTCTAGGTGTTTATAACAAAGTTATTTAGAATTTTCTAACATTTCTAAAAAGTCTAAAACGACATTTATTGGACACGTATAACTCTAGTTATAGCTATTTAAAGTTGCATGTCAGATTCTGTCCATGTTTTGGATAGAGATGCATTCAATGGATTAATTGACCTTTTTAGCTGTAGAATCATCTTAAGATGATGACAATAAAGTTGTAGGTAACTTAATTATATTTTCAAAAAGTTATGATACATGTTTGTTGAAGGTCTAGAACTCTAGTTATGCTTCTCTGAAGTTTCTATCAGTTTTCTATACCACTGTTGTTTGAGCTGCATGTGCAGTTTTGCTTGTGCAATTATTTTCGTAGTGGAAATGATGTTTGCTGTGGTTGTAGTGAATACCAAAGTTGTATCTAATTTCATAATCTTGCTTGTGTTCAAATTGCATGACCATAGGCCTAATAGTTTAGGAGTTATGAATTTGACAAATGATCTGTCATGTTTGGTCTCTGCTCTGTACAAATCTGAATGATTGTATTGTTTGACATAACTAAGATTTGAATCATGTCTTGAAGATAATAGAATAAGTGCAGTGACTTTCATGAGCTTTCGAAATTGTTAAAGATCACCCCTTTTGGTGTTGTAGAGCACCAGTTATAAGCTTAAGAAGTTGCATGGCAGAATCTGTCCAAGTCTAGACAGAGGTGCTCAATTGTGCTTGATTGACCTTGTTAATTGAGGAATCACCTTATGATGATAATAAACATGTTTTAGATAATTTAATAAGATTTATATAAAGTTAAGGTTCATGCTTGTTTGATGTCCATAACTCTAGTTATGCATTATTGAAATTAGTACTACTTTTCCATCCCAGTTTTGTGCAGATCTGAAATATTGGCATGTTTGACTTGGTTAGCTTTGGAATAAGCTTTTGGTGATAATAACAATATTGTAGGCAATTTCATTAGCTTTATAGAAAGTCTAGGGTCACCTTTATTGGATGCTTATATCTCTAGTTATGGATATAATAAGTGACTGTTGTGCTGTTGTCCAGATTTCTATACATGTGCTAGGCGATGGCTTTAGTTTGCTCTTGTTTTGGCTAAACATGTTGGTTAGTTCTTGATCAATGCATGGGTGTCATATCTGAACTTAAGTTCACTTGTGTGCCATGCCTAATATGCTTATTGTCCCTCTATAATAGGTTGTGTGATGTTTAGTTAAATAACTATAGGTGTCTATGTCTTGCATGATCTTATGCTTGCCTTGAATGATATTATGTGATGCATCTCATATTACTATTCTTCATATTAATGCACTTGTATCTTGCATCTCATCTAGGTACGCTAGATGCACCACGTGAAGGACGTGATGATAGAATCAAACCAGAAGATGGTGTTGGTGGACCTTTCCCGAAGATGGAAGGACCCCTGGAGTACATGCCTAAACAGGAGATGCTCACCAAGCGAGTGTCATCTAACAAACACCGGCCTAGTGTTGGATCACAGACAACCCTCGGAGCATTCTAAGCCTCCTATATTTTTACAAATATTACTTGAGTCATTTATGTTTGATGCATTAGGTTATAAGAGTTGATTGGAACCACTTGATGCATATAATTTCCTTGTCCAAAAATATACCTTTAACCTTGTGTAGGTCCAGGATCAAATATATGCTTAGTCATGCTTAGACCGGTAGAAGTCGGGTGATTTCCTATCATCTGCGAGATATAGGTGGATACCGAAGCATGGTTGGCTATATTTGATATCGTGGAAAAGAACCATGAGGTGATGGAAATGGAAGTCGAGCGGAGTCTATGTGTAGGTTGACTCATGCAATTCCGTCTGTGTCGATTATGGACCGTACCATTGTTGGTCCTTCCGATAAGATTGAACGCATGCCTCTCACTTAGTTGGTGAGATAACTCGTTCCGACCACGAAGCCGAGTAGCTCAACTCAGGCCAGGCCTCGTTCTATAAAAGTGCACACTCTAGATGGTAGTAAGGATGTACGGGAAGTCAGACGTGAGTCAAAGGGCAGGCCAGGCTTGAACGTCCTGACAGCTGGTTGTCCCTGATTGTGCGGCACTAGACGAACCCATGAAATAAGGACCTGAGTTGTACCAAAGGTGACCTAAGGCTACTATGGCTGGTAGACCTAGGTTTGTGTTAGGAATAAATTACCAGCTGGTTGAAATTGATTCGAATCGCCGTCTCTCCCGAACAGTGAGAAACTTGGCTAGCTCCAACATCGTAGTAACTGGATTATGGAATATGATGGTTACGATGAACATGAAACTATTACACCGGCTATGGTTACTATTGTTATGCTACTAAATGCTATATCAAATGTTTGGCATAGGTTAGTTGCTAATCTAGATATGAATAGCTATAATTAACTTAATGACCGAATTATAAAATGTATAGCTAAATTAGTGGCTTTTTATGCAAAATGTTGTCAAGCTAGCTCCACTAATAAAGCCTTGCATAATCCTTGGGTTACTTTATTTTTGATTCATGATGGGTAAGTCTAGCTGAGTACATTTGAGTACTCAGGGTTTATCCCACCATGTTGTAGGTGAAGTTTTGGCCTGCTGAAGATGGTGGCTAACCACTGGTGGGCTCGGTGACTCTATATTTATTTCTCATCTATATGCTTTTGTCAGAGGATGTCACTTATGCTAGCAATGTATTTGAAACTTATATTAATGTAATCATTTGAAAGCTATGTTGTTTTCACTAATCGGTTGTTTTGAAACCCAAACTTATACTATTGTTTGTAAACCCATTTGTAACATTATTTCCGCTGCAACTCTACGTATGTGATGTGTATTTGCTTAATCATGCGATCTTGGTTGTGATGTTGATTTATCGAGGTCCTTCGTGACACTCGATAAACTAAAGGGTTTATATAAGTGAAAGTATGCGCGTATCAACGTGTTAGCGAGGACAGCCGTACTTGATCTTGTATAAATTGGGTGGTTCCGTCGCATATAGCATCTAAGCTTTTCAGTAACAGCGAATGAATCTAGGCTTTTTAGACAATGAAAATAGACTTTTCAATTACTAGGACGAGTAGTACGATGACAACAGTGATTTATCACTTTACTTATATAGTACACCTATAGCATCTAGGCTTTTCAGTGATTTATCATGTCAACGATGAATAGACTTTTTATGAAACGAATCTAGGCTTTTCAGTGTCCATTGAAATAGGCTCTTCAGTGAAACTAATTAGGCTTCTTGTGACTAGTTATAACACATTGAAATGGCAACTAAACCTGTCTCTACCTATATATACGCAATGCTGGATGCATTGCTACTTACTTCCCAACAAATATTTTCTTTCATTGCAGTACCAATGTCTGGAGGGTCGTCCAGAGAGAGAGGAAAGGGGAAGAGAACTACCATTGTGTGGGAGGATTCTCTTGGTCTTAATTTCTTTGAGGAAGCTCTTTATGAGAGGTTCCTAGTTGAGAGCAAAAGTGATTTCACCAAAGAGGCACCACTGAGAGGATATGATGAACGAAAAGAAGAGATGCCAAAATGCATGCATGGTGAGGACTGCCTAGTGCAGATGTTCACCGAGGGAATAGATGGAGGTCATCGTTTCTTCAAATGTCCACGAGCATGGGTAATTTCTATTACTATCTGTTTCTTCAATATGTTCCTCTTCTATACAACTTATATGACATACTTATTGCAGTCTTACTTGGCCGAAGAAAACTGTGGGTTCACTAGGTGGGTCGATACTTGACCTATTTTTCTACATGCGGAGTACATCTACTACCTGTAGGACCGTGGGCCTATTTGGCTGGTATTAAAGCCGGCTGATAAGCCGGCTGAAGCTATTTTATTGTGAGAGAAAAATACTATAGATTTTAGTTAATAAGTTCAAGCGAACATGCCCCGTATCTTCGATCTAGAAAGGAAAATTAACAGCAGTTACAAGGACGACGAACAGGGCGATAACAACAATAGTGTCGATTCACAGAAGGCACTTTGCAATGATCCATCTTGCATCTGCCCTAACCACAAGAACAAGGGGCCTCCGCCGTCACCCTAGCCACCACCACCACCAACAATAGGAGGCTACTGTGGAGAAGGTGCAACACAATTTGCTATGTGGCCACACTACTAGGACGACCCTATCTTATTCACATGGCACATCCACGTGTTTGTTGTTTAGTTTATTACCTAAGACATGTTAGGTTTAGTCGAAGAAACTCTGTACCCTAGTTCGGTACATGTTCTCACATGCCATTTCATGTATTTTGTGTGTTGAATTATATAATACCCTACTTCGTTAGGTTGTATTTACAGCACGTGATTACATTTCACTACGTCCACAACATTATACTGAATATTATGATCACAAATAATAAAAACAACTATATAATGAAAAGACCAATACTATGCTATATTAAACAACACAATAATACTAGAAGTACGTGCCGACAGTAGACAACATTGTTCATGAATATACCATAGAACTAGCAAGTCATGCAGACTACTGAGTGCAACGAGGCCACTTTTCCTTCCTTAGGGCATCGGGATTCTCCTCCAACGCTGCTTTCGCTCGGCGTGCACGCTCAAGCATCTTCTCCCTCTCGTCCCTGTACGTAGCAACACGCCTCCTTTTCTCCTCTTCCTTGTGCTCCTTTTTTGCAGCCTCCTCTCCATATCACTTCTCCATCATCTCCTTATCCTCTGCCTCCCACCGCAATAGTTCTACATCCATTCCTTGTCTTCAGGCTTGATCTCAGTGTCGATTCACTGCTCAAAATCACAGGGCGGTGGAGGGGTCTGCAAAAAATACAATTGTTACAAAACAAAAAAAATCATGCAAGATGTCATATGACACAAACATCAATTCCTCACCTCTTGTTAATGCGGCGCTGATGAAGTGTAGGCTCAAACGCAAAATTAAAACACATCCAATACATATGCTTATATGTGTCCTCTTCATCGGACTTGGCTACCTTGCAAGGATCGCCGTAAAAGCACATAGGCACTGGTACACCACTAGGCAGAGGCAATGGATCGAAGGCATTTCCGATCATCTGTCCATAACTATAATTCAATCAATTTCGTTCTAAGAACCGAAAGTAATTAACATTAAACCATAAACCTAGGATTTCCCATTTGATGCACAACAATGAACCCATAACATAACAACATACGCTGAGGTTACCTTGGTTTGCTAGCTTTTCTACGCCTTGACATCCTACGGTTGTATAATACAAATATTAAAAATTACATGAAACCCTAAGTAATGACGATTCTTAGGTTAAAAAATCCGACTAATATATACCGAATCGATGCGAACAAACCTAGGAGGGAAGCGAGGATACTTTGCTCTCGAAGATCTACGGATCAAATCAAAGTTTCTAATGTCTAATATACCGATTCGTGAGGTAGGGCGAAGTGGGGAGAAAAAATCCCAGAGGAGGGAGAAAGAAGAGGAAGAAGGCTCAGGCAGAAAAGTTGAGGGCCGGGTTAAAACACCACCTTGGCGCTATAGATATTGACGCCAAGATCTACGGCGCCAAGCTCGGCGCCATGATCTACAGTGCCAAGCTCGGCGCTAGGATCTACGGCGCCGAGCTGTCTGCTAAGTCACCGCCACATCTGCGTCGAGCCCAAGACCTCAGCGCCAGCAACGGTGGCGCCGAGCTAAGGGTCCAGATTTTAAAATCATACCTACAGGGACATATTTGTGAAAAAATTAAAAAATGGCTAAAAATAAAAAAAATCGGGCATGGAGGTGCCTGTGCAGGGAGGCGGTGCCCATTTTGGCTCTGTTCATTTGAGCTTATAAATCAGAATCAATTATACTTTTTTAATCATAGAACAGTGTTTTTCTCTCACAACAAATCAGTCCGACAAATCAGTCGCAGCAACAATGAGGCCGTTCGCTGGTCTGGAACCAACCAGCCGGCCGGCTGAATACCCTCACAATTTACTGTTCATCAAATCAGCCGAACAGTGTTTTTCTCTCACAACAAACCAGCCAGAACAGTATTTTCAGCCAAGTTTCAGACCAGCAAACGGGGCCAATAAGTCTTACCGAACCGAGTTTATTTTTTCTTGCTTTGGGCGTACTGCCGGCAGTACTGTAGTACGGTGTACGGAGTACGTAGACTTTTTGCGGTTTACGGAGCAAAGCGTTAACTGGAAGCAAAAGCTCTCCAGGTCAAATGCACAGTCTGAGTTCTACGAGTTGCTCCGTACCGGTAACATTACTAAAAATTTCTCGTTTGTGCCCGAAATTCGTGATGAAAAGCAGCGACCTGACTAATTATCTTTCTAGGAGCACACGCTTTTCACCCAACCAACTCATTTATTCAGAGGTCATCTCAAAAGAAAACGAGAAGAACCTATTAAAATGTGCAATTTTTTAGACCTCTTTTTATGCCCCATATACTAGAGTAGTAGTTCGGTTCCAAAAAAAAAAAAAGATTCAGGCGGGCATGTGGCGTCACTCCAAGATGCGGTAGAAGACTAGAAGGAGATGATAATCGTTCCGTTCGTTTAAGCTTATTCAAAACTACTTTTTAGTCATAAAACAATATTTTTCTCTTATAATATTTTAGCATAAACATAAATATAAGATAAATTTCAGCATCAGCGAATATAGTGATTTATGATTTCGTCCATGATGCTACATCAAATCCTGTACCGGTGCTACCAAGACAAGGTCATTAGCTTTTTTGAATAGTTTGAGCCCACACGCCATTATTTGTGTACACTTCACTTCACAGCTAATAAAATTCGTTATCTAATGAACTGTCAACTGTGGATGACACTATAAATTATAATATACTAGCATATCCAGCCTTAATGCCAAGCTCTGTTCCTCCTCTCTGGTTAACCCTTTTCCGTGTGGTGTACGGTCACCGTACGCTGTACCAATCAATTAAAAAACACAATCCATGCTGGCTAGACAGCCTTAGTATTCCGACTTAAGAAAAGATCTTTTCATACCTATCGAGAAAACCTCTAAACTCTTGCTCCACCTATACACAATGACACCGTAGCTCCGTGAGATAAGTTGACCACACCTATGCTTTAGATGTAGGGCACACAAGGATGTTTTTTTTTCTCTCGTCAGTCACTGTGGCTGAAGCCACGGATAAAAAGTGAGTCACATATGACTCAAACTCAGATCATCCCAAGAGAGAGAGGTAATGAGCCTGCACTGATCACTCGGTCAGCCAGGCCGTGTCCTCGCTGTACCAATTAGATCATGCAAAGCTGGGACTGGGTGCGTGTAGAGACAGCAACTTCGTGGAGTAATTTATCCTGTTGCCATCGTTGCAGTGGGTAGAGGGGTAGGAGAACAGAGGATTTCACCCGGCGAAGCACTTGGGGTGCAGATACGAACAAATAGAAGAAACTGACGGAGACCCTCTAGTACTTTCACGCATTCACACAACACAACAGCCAAAAAAAATTCTCCACCAACAGAGTCATGCATTCAGAAATTTCAGATACAGTACACCATACACGGAAAGATCAATGTCATGCATACTGCAGTCCACGGGTGTCGATTCGGATATTGTTAACAATGGGCCCATTCATATGCCCCTTAACTCTAGCTTGATCCACTTTTTTTTTTCATCTAAAATAGTATTTTTCTCTCACAAATTCCTTCCAACCATCCAAATTCCTCCACAACCATACCAGCCAAACACCCCCAATGATTCAATTGCAGGCTGGTCCAGATTACTGTCATCTTGGGGAAGGGTCATGGCATGCCCAACAGAGTCATTATCCAAACCGTATTGGACGTTATTAGCGTCCGAACATTCGGACGGAGGCGCGCGTCCGTATATCCACGCAGCCCAACCCCATCTGCCTTTGGCTCTTCGCCTTGTCACGAGTGTGCTACGCCCCCGTCTATGTGTCCGCTAGTTCTTCCCCTGACCCTCTCCTTTCTCTCTCCGACTCTTCGCGCGAGCGACACACGGGGGCTGAGATGAATGGCTGAGGACAAGCACGCCCCAAGCGCCCCCAACCTGTAGCACCCTCGTCCGCCAGCCCTCAGCACCTCCGTCCGCCGGCCCCCAGCACCCCTGTCCGCTGGCCCCTAGCGCCCTCGTTTGTCGCCCCCCCCCCCCCCTCCGGGCGTCGCGTGCTCTGTCCACCGGCCCCCGGCTCGCCCCATGCCGAATAACATAAAACACTTGCAACATGAATACAACCTAATACTAAAAACATATGAAACATTTGCAACATGCTCTTGCAACATGTGTGTGAAGCACATGAAATATCAAAAAATAACTTGCAACATGAAACCACTTGCTGTAGCATAAGATTGAACAACTGAAATATTTGGAACATACTGTTGCAACATATGCAACATCCATATAAAAAATGATTGCAACATACATCAGGAAAAAGATGAAACATTTTGAACAAACGTTTACAACATGTCTCTAAAACACTTGCAACATGGTATGCAACACGTGCAAAATCTCTCGATCTACTTTTGTAACATCAAGATAAAACAATTGCAACATACAGCTGAAACGTCTGAAACACTTGAAACATACACATATGCAACGTAGGGGAGGGGAAGATCGGGTCGGTCGATTCCGCCCTTCGGGATCGTGGGTGCCCTTGGCTCGGTTGGGGAAGACCTGAGACGCCACGGCACATGGACCCCAGTGGACACGGCGGGGTCAGCGGCGTGCACGACAGCGATGGGAGATAAATGGACAGATAGCGAGGGAGCAAACGACACATGTGTCTAGGATGGGCTCACGGCGCAGTTGGCGATGAGGCGTGGGTGGTAGGGCATGGCGCGGCAGGCGACGAGCCTACGGTGGGGAAGAGGCGTGGACAAACGAGGCTAATAAGGGACCACACTGCTGCATCAAGCGCCGAACGGATAAGAACGAGCGAGTGCAAACTCAATTTTCTGTTTATACGAGAGAGATGGGGCCCGCTCGCCGCGTCCGACCGTATTTGCTGATCCAAGCAAGTCTCACAATCTCCACATTAGGAAATGGTGGCGAAATCCATGTTGGCTTTTCAAGCTATTGCTTTTGTGGCATGAAAAGGATAATTCACTTTCTCTCGCGTGGGCTGGCCATGGGCCGGAGCCTGCTGTGCTGGGCCACGTCGCATGAGCCTCCCAAGGCCTAACTCGAGGGTAGCCGAATGGATGTCCACGGACTACGGACTCTCCCTTCTAGGACTAGGACAAAGGAGACTTACCCGGGTTTAATAAAAATAATAATAATCTGCTACTATGAAAGCGAAATGAGTATTTCCTAAGTTAAAACTCCACGTAATTTGTATTTTAGACGCAACTACACCGCACCTGTGTCATGGACGGAAGAAACGTCTACAGTGTCTCAAGAAAAAAGTTGATAGGTTGGAAAAGTTTATAGGTAATAATGCCACGCCTTTGACAGATTAAAAGAGAATGAGTGGCTATTATCCCATCTTACCACCTTGCTTTTCACCGTCTCTGCTGCGCCTCTGCCAACTGGTCTCCCGATGATGATCCATATGTGCATGTGCCCAATAGAGCATCTTCAGGAGACTCTCTGGTCCATTTTCTTTGTCTTATAATCCATACTTTTCAGGTCGAAATAGTGTTTTTCTCTCACGACAAATCAGCTGGAACAGTGTTTCGGCTTGTTTTTTTAGCGAAGCGAACGGGGCCTCTGTATCCTTCCTAAATACTAAGAATAGAGATTTTGGTGAAAACCAACAGCTTCTCCTTAATGGTCATCCAAATATAGTCATTTTCTATTTCGGATTTTTCGCTAGCCAAATATAGAAGACGAGAGTGGCTCTCTAGAGTGCGCATGGGATATAAAAAAACTGTTGGAGAGTGAAAAGATATAGAAAGCGATGTTTATGTAAATGGTTTTCCAAATGATGATTTAGAGTGTGGGATTTAGAAAGTCTCTTGGAGATGCTTTTAGCCTCGGCTTGGGTCAAACTTGTTCATTGGGCGTGCGATACAAATCGTATTAGATAACGACGCCCACTTCGGAAAAAAGCCAGAAAATGACGCCGGTTTGTCGCCAGACGAGCACCATTGGTCACCGCGCATCGAGCGGTCTGAACTCTAGAGCCCAATCCAATTTAGGCTCTAGCGTGGCACGACACACGTCGCTTCGATGCGATGTCCATGTCACCTTCATTTCCAGTTTTGAACTCGACGTCCATAATCCTCTGAGCACACAGCCACTAGCTCCCCGATGCCCAATGCCGATCGATCACAATTCACACGCCAAGGCAGAGCAAGAGGCTAGGAAGATCTTTCTCTTCCGATCCATCAAGATTCATGACGCCTTGGGCGCTTTGGCAGCGTCAGGCTTCTTTCGCCTCCAACTCTAAGCACAAGATCGGTTTGGACGGCGAGCCCTGATGGCAAGATTCACGAACCCATGAGCCGTGGCCGATGGCTCACATTCTAGCAATTTCGGCAAATCGCACTCGCACACGGTGCTGGTGGGGTGGTGGACCGGTGGTACCAGCAGCCTACTAGGTGACAGGCGAGTATAGGCCATGTTCGTTTGTCTTCTGAGCCGTACTATTTCAGCGAACGAACAATATTTTTCTATCACAATAAATCAACGAACAATTTTTTAAGCTACGACTTTTCAGCAAAGCGAACGGGGCCATATTCTGCGCCTCCAGTAGCAACGTGATCCAAACCACTTTTTACGTTTAAGACCCTTGCAGCACCAACCAATACCTGACGTACTAGCAAGTACTAGCAAACAGCCTACAAGTGGTGCAAAGCTACTACAGCCCCGCCGCCTAAACAGCGTTAACAAGGCGTCGTTAGGCTGCCGGCAAGCCCCGGGCCGCCTTCTCACATCGCGGTCACGCACCTCACAGCCCAGCTAGCAGATAAGCCCTCCGCCCCGCGCGCTCCGGCGCCGTGGACTTTGGAGAGAAGCGCCTCCCCAGATTGGCATCCTCCGCCCGAGACCTCTCTTATCGCGGCATAAATAATCCGTCGTCGTCAGCCCCGGGACTCTTTTCTCCGCTGTTCACGCCAGCCAGCGGCCAGCCTACCCACCGCCACCCATGACCCAACAGCCGCCCCCGGGCTCGGCTGAACCAGATGGAGATGCCGCGGTTTGCCCGAGCAAAGCCGCGGGGACACGCCTGGGGAGAAGAAAAGTTGCCGCTCGCGCACGCCCACAGCCTGCGCCCACAGGAGTAGACCTGGCCGGTGTGCGACGAGCGGCCAGGGCGCACGCGACCACGCGTACAAGACGGATGGATATGAAGCACGTGCACGCGACCAGCTGATGCTGTTCGCGAGCTCACGCGGTCGCACGCAATGAATTGGCGGTCACGTCAGCACGGTAATAATCAGTAATCAAGGGGCACGGTGTTGCGCTAAAATGACAACTCACGACACTGGTCACTGGCTATTTCAGCCTACTGTAGGAAAACAACACTTTTTGTATCGAAATGGAGATCCACAATTTGGTAGTCGATAACTTTCCTTTTTCATTTCATGTCCCCTAGCCTCTAGGTGCCCACACAATCATTTATAGCGGTGTTGACTCAAAAGACGGTCATACATCACAGCGCTAGAACGTGTGATTGCAGATTGGAGCGGACTGTCAAATTTGACTGCAAACAAAAACAAACAAACAAACAACAAGAGTCGGAAGGAATAGAACTATGTTTAAACTGTCATTTCACATAATTTGAGTGGAAAATGAAATGTACTAAAATAGCATTTGACTGTAATTGGTTAACTGACTTAGAAAAAAACACCATTTGTACCCATCTACGTCCTTACCTATGGCTCAGGTTTCTTTTTACAAATTTTCATATTATTTTTAGAATTCTTATCCCTCGTGGTTATAGCCTTATAGGATCCCACCGTAATGTATAGTGATTTTATGTAATCTCAAACTATACGTAACACCCCTAGTGTTACGAGCTCGTTTAGCACCGATGTTTAGACCTAAGAAGATTTACCGAGACGATTTCTCGGATTTTAAAATTTTAATTTATGTTTAAAATATCCGATAACGATTCTAGCAAGTAAATGACGAATGACTTGTTGCGTTGGATTGAGCATGAAAACAATTTTTGTTACAAAATAAAAATAGCACTTGTAATTAGAACTTAAATAAAAATTAGAAGTGCAAGTTAGTAGTTAAAAATGCAACCGTTGATGTGGCGTGTGGATGTTGTTCCATGGTTTGGTATGGAGTATGAGCTCATCAGCGGTTTTTGCGTCTCTTAAAAAAAATCCGTGCGCATCACTACTCATCGTCGTACGGCTTAGCCTGCGGTCGCCGTGTATACTGCCTGTCAGTCGTCTGGCCTACGTGGTGCTTCGCCACCGCACGACCCACCTAACCACGGAGGAGCTGGCTGCCTTTGCGTCCCGCCAGGTTCGAGTCGTCTTGCCTATGCGCTAGTGTGACGACGGTGGTGCGTTCCCCCTGCTCCGAATCAGTCATCCGATTTGTTGATTTGTTACGACGTGTCGTCGTGTCCTTGCCACCTGCTGCTCGCATCGTCCCGTCGCTCCGTAGAGCTGCAGCAGCACGCCACGCTGTCCCTGTGTTAATGAAGTTGGACGAACCCTCCCGTTGCTTTCCTCCTTTCTTTTCTATTTCTGTTTCTGTGCTGAGCCGAGCAACCGACGTGCTTGCGCCTGTACGTGTGCCACTATCGCTCAGTCACATCGCAGATCAATCTGTGCCAGACATGTCTCTCCCTCCCTCACTTTTTCCTCTGGCGCACCGAGCCCTCGTAGCATCACCCTCTCGGGGTGCCTCTGCGGCTGCCATTGCGTGTCTTGATTCTGCCGAACCGAGTACCGTCGAGACAACGCCCATGTCGCCGTGGCCCACTCCCCGCGTCCCTCCTTTTTTTCCTCTCCGCGGCGCACGCCATGCGCAAACCGCAGCGCAAGCCCTATTACTATAGTGTTCTCCCTTGGATGCTTAATGTCTAATAGAAGACAAGCACTCCTGGGAGGTATTAGATTAGGCGGTTCTGCCACACTATCCATTGTAGAAAATATAACCTAATCATTGATGAAAAATCATTATTGTCGGTCTAGTGTCGGTCTTTCAGAAATACCTATAGAGGTAAAATATATGTGTCCACATGTGCTCATGCATGAGTGTTTGTGTCTGTATTGTGATTAAATAAAAAAAAGAAAAATCCTAACATCTATGGAATCGTGATTCATGAAAGATGATGAGTTAAAAAACATGGTAGATGTAGAGTGTTCCCTTTGCATATATCGTATTTTCAAACTGTTTTTTACGCAAAATTATTTGATGGCTTTAACACCTAACTAGAAGATGAGCATATATCTTTTTTTTTTTTTTTTACCAAATACGGTCCACAAGTTACACGCACGCACACTATACTTCTAGAACACCTATGGAAGACTGAGCATGTATAGATTTTATAAGACTTATATATTACAATATATATGACATGTTTGGATTGCGGTATGGTCCCCTCCGGAATTTAGTTGATTCGTCATGGATTCATGCTATGGGGAATAGGGTTGTTCAGTGATTTCTTCGGGAGCCGATGCTAAAAAAAAAAGTGATTTCTTCGGGCCGCACGTCCTGTAAAGTGAGTTTGCGAAGAAGGCCAAAAAAAGATGGCTACGCAATTAAACCAAACAAATCGGTAGTTTGGAGCTAGGCTCGGATGATTTCGTATAGGTCAGACCGCCGATCCAAACACACTGATAATGTCATCGTTAATACCTCACTATCAACAAACGTGTTGCCTATAACTAGACAAAAACATATTATCTCCTTTCTTTTATATGTCGTATTAGCTTTGTCATAAGTCCAATATTTGTACCTTTAATTAGACATAAGATTTATGTTTGTAGATTCACTATGAGAAATACTTGCGTAATATATTATGTATATGTTGTGAAACTATAAAGGTTTGTTCAAATAAATGGTCGAAGATAATAATATTTAACTTAAGGATAAAACTAATGTGGCATGTAACAAAACGGAAAGAGTACCAGTAGAAAACTACAACCAGTGGGAGCTAAACAGCCTAGTGGTTACAACTTACAAGGGCAATAACACCTCGGGTCCTGGGTTCGACACTAATTGGGAGCGTTTAGTGGCAGGCAACATGCATCAACCAAAGCTCTAAGCCTCCTGGCATGTAACTTGCTAGTAGAGACTATACGAATCGCTCTTGTATAGTTCTCATTGATAAAGTCTTGGCTTCTCCAAAGACGACCAAGATAGAAAAGACTACATTTTTATGTTTTCAGCTTCTATACGAAAATAGCTTCGGCTTCGTTGTTTTTTTTCTCTCTTGGTTTAGCTCCACAAGTTGTTTTCCATGCGTGTACGTTTGGTAGGGCTTTTGATTAGGCCTATGGAGAAGCCATAACAAAAGCTCTGCGAAAGAGATCATAATCTATGTGGATTAGATGCAAATAAAGACAAACAATGCATGGCATGGTTGGTCTGGATAGTCGTGCACGGTGTGAGAAGATGAGTATCCTCTAAAAGTCAGACGGAACTTGACTCATTTACAATTAGACCTGCCGGCTAGTGACCTAAGTTCCCCTAACTTAAGTTAGAAGAACCAATTTCGAAAAGGAGAACATACATGGCGTGTTTCCGACACTCTACCTCCGGCTCCGCGGTAGCTCTTGCAGCGGAGTTACACCAAATAGCAACAACAAGAGTGCTTATGTGTGACGCGAGGAGGAACTTGAGTCCTTTTGTGCGTATGAAGGCGAAGCCATGATTTGCAGCTCCCCTCTGCTCTGGCTCTGGCTCCAGCTCCAGCAACGGAGTAGATCGGGTGGAGCCTAGCCAAATACGCCCACAAATACTATGGTAATGAGCACAAATGGGAGGGGCATGGTTGCAAAACACAAGGGCACATGTGGCCATTAAGCATTGAACAAAGGGGCACCGTCGAATCGTCGATGTGTGTACGAGCAGCAACTACTCCATCCCCTCGGATTGATAAGATACAATTAAATATAACACGACCTTTGATTATTTATTTTGGTATTCTATTGTCAATGATTATAAGCTTGTGATTGTTACTTTATTCAGATAAGTACACATGTTTCATTTCAAATCTAGCTGCATCATGTTTGAATTATAATATTAAAACCGTCGAGTATTGGTTAATATTGTCAACCTATATGAACTGAACCGCGGGAGTAATTGCTAGAGCTGTTCGATGCAATTTCCCTGATGGCAGCAATCCTGTTACTGTACTGATCAAATCTGTCTTCTGAAAAGGAGGTTTTGTTGGACAAGAAGGTCAAGGAGAACCCGTCCACAGCACAGTAGCTGCTGGACATCCGTAGGACAGGACACAGGCGCGGCTTGTACTATTTCCAGACGAAAGATCCCAGCTATCTCTCTAGTCAACCCAACCCAACCCAACCCATGGCAGGCAGGACGTATACTGTTTTTTTCCGTACTAATGAAGAGTTTTTTTTTTGGTACTCGTACCACTTAATCCAACTGCAATAATACACACAATCCTGGAGGTCGTCGACGTGATTTCGCAGTAACAAAAATCATCACTGCGTACCAACCATGCCACGTCTCCTGCATCTGTATTTTTTTTATTAAATCTAGTGCAGTAGTACTATGTACTCCGTATATCCCAAGAAGCTAGGGAAACACCTCACCCCCGAAAAGAAAAGGAAAAAAAAATCGGCGAGCAAGAGCAAGATGGGTGGCAGTGGCACACCGATACAAAAAGAAGCAAAAACAAGGAGATCAAGCAGGGATGCGCGAGCGAGACTCGAGGGGCGAGCCCATCCACCCACACCGGCCGCACCACCCCCAGCGCCACCCGCACCGCTTGCTTTGCCGCGGCGAGTTACCAGGCACACGACAGGCAGCATGCGCGGGCCGTCCCCTTCCGTAACGGCCCCCCACCCCACCCCCGCGTCAGGCTCCTTCTGGGGGAGGCCGCGGCTCACAGGGCTGGCTGGGCCCCCACCGGCGCCTCCCCTTTAACTCTCCCCGCCTCCGTTACCGTCTTCCCCCTTCCCACCTCCCCCACCCGCTGTGCTCATCCATCGACCGCGACGAGCCCCCGCCCGCCGATTCGGTTACGTTTGATTTTTCTTTTCCCATTTGATTTGATTGCAACGCACCGCAGCAGCAGCAGGAGGGGAAGGGAGGGAGGGATCCTTGGGCCGTCGTTCGGCTGGATGGTGGAGGCGGTTCGTCGATTTGAGAGCTCCGGGTTTCTTGGACCTGCGTAGGTACGTGCTCCTCTCTCGGCCGGACCGGATCTCTATTCCTGCGGATTCCTGCTTCTTAGATTCGGTTTTCCGCGTGATTTTGAAAGGTAACAACACCGCCCCCATTTCCTCTCGGCCGGCGGATGGACGCGAGGGAGGTGTGAAGCCTGGTCGCTAACTGATGCTCGTGGAGCGATTCGGAGGAGAGGTGCGCGCCGTGCGGAGGCGGTGGAGGAGGAAGCGCCGACGATTTGGACAGCGTAGCGCCGACGGAAGGGGAGCAGCAGGCGGACGAGGAGCGAGCCGCCAGGAGGACGACGACGGCCGCCGCCGCCGCCATGGGCGAGTCGCTGCTCACCGCGCTCTCCATGGACACCGCCACGGCCCACCACCCGCACCAGGGCCCCTCCACCTTCCTCTCCATGGACACCGCCTCCCACGACGACTTCGACCTCTTCCTCCAGCCACAGGGGTCCTTCCGCCGCTGCCTACATGCCGCGGCGGTCGCCCCCCCTGACATCAACCTCCCCCTCGCCGCCGACCCGTCTCCGCCCCCTCCGGCGTCGCACGACGCCAACGTTGACATGCTAGATGTCGGCCTCGGCGGCCCGCAGCACTACGACTCGGATTCGCCCGCCGCCGCCGGGCCTGTCTCGGCCCCCGCAACTGCCGCGACCACCATGGTCGCTGTGTCCCACACCAAGGGCTCCGGTTCCAGCGCTGCGCGCAAGTGTGTCAAGAGGAATGATAGCATCTGGGGAGCGTGGTTCTTCTTCACCCACTACTTCAAGCCAGTCATGTTCGCCGACAAGGGTGGCAAGGCGAAGGCTGCCACCACCACCACCACAGGCGGGAACGGTAATAGTGCCACACTGGATGCTTTCCTGGTGCAGCACGACATGGAGAACATGTACATGTGGGTCTTTAAGGAGCGGCCGGAGAATGTCCTGGGGAAGATGCAGCTGAGGAGCTTCATGAATGGGCACTCACGCCTTGGGGAGCCACAGTTCCCTTTCAGCGCAGACAAAGGGTTTGTGCGCTCACACCGGATGCAGCGCAAGCACTATCGTGGGCTCTCTAACCCGCAGTGTCTTCACGGGATCGAAATCGTGAGGGCACCAAACTTGGCAGGTGTACCTGAGGCTGATTTAAAGAGGTGGATGGAGCTCACTGGGAGGGATGCCAATTTCTCAGTCCCAACCGAGGCTAGTGATTTTGAGTCTTGGAGGAATTTGCCGAGCACAGACTTTGAGCTCGAGAGGCCAGCAACCGCGGCTCCTGCTAAGAGCATCTCACATGGGCACCACAAGAAGTTGCTGAACGGTTCTGGCCTTAACCTCTCGACACAACCATCCAATCACAGTTCTGGGGATGGCATGGAGATCACGGCCACCTGTAACAAGCGCAGGAAGGATTCCTCACCGGCTGCAATGGAAGAGGATTGCAGCAATTCGAATTCAGACAAGGCCCAAGACATGGATGTGAGCCACACCTTTGAGCCATCATGGATGAATGACTTCTTGGGTGTGATGCGCCATGCCTCTGGACCAGTAACTGCTGCAAAAACAATATATGAGGATAGCAAGGGCTACTTGATCATTATCAGTCTGCCTTTTGCTGATTTTCAGAAGGTGAAAGTTTCATGGAAGAACACTCTTACAAATGGGATTGTTAAGGTATCGTGCACTAGTGTTGGCCGGATGCCATTCCTGAAAAGGCATGATCGGACTTTCAAGTTGGCGGATCCTGCTCCTGAGCATTGCCCACCCGGAGAGTTTGTCCGGGAAATTCCACTGCCTACCCGGATCCCTGAAGATGCTACTTTGGAAGCATACAGTGATGAAACAGGGACAGGCCTGGAGATTATTGTTCCAAAATTCCGTGTTGGTCCTGAAGAACATGAAGTGCATGTATCCATGAGGCCACCTTCGTCATGGTGCCAATGAAACTTGTTCAAGGTGTGTGATGGATGCCCCTGTAGTAGTTACTAGTCTGTTCTTGTTAGCACTTGACTGATGTTTTGTTTTCTCCTAACCCTATAGCTCGCGGGGAGACACATATGGTGCAGAGGTTCCCTATGGTTACCATAAGGCTAAGGCTACTGTACAACAAACGCAGCTCAGTTTTGCTAATTTTGATGGGAAACAGTCCTAATTGATTGAAGCATTCTGGTAGTTGGCCATTGCAGCATTTGGAACATTTTAGGAATATGCTACAGATCACAAGGAACATGTCTGCATTACTCAGTTCTTGGTTTCAATATGTTTTTCTGGGTATACCTTATGTATTATATTTTGTTTTCATTGTGTCAAAAGACTAGTTGTCTGCTCGATGTGCTACAGTCGTGCATTATCTGACACGAGCAATCTGTTTGTTCTACAGAATGACAACTGGATGTATAGGGCGTTTATAGTCATTTTGCCATAGATTGAGGTTTGCTTTGTGGGCATTGTTGGGAAATTCATCTCAAATTGATGGAAACTAGGAAAAAAGGAGAACATGCCAGTGTCTTTAGGATCTGTCAAAAGTTTTAATGGGGATTAGTGGTGCTGTAGCATTCTGGAAGACAAGTGTAATCTGTTGGAAACTGTATCTTATCTGTCATCAGTATAGAAATGGTCAGTGTCTATCAACAATGCCTTCCATACTCTTTACCATTCAGCACATTTTGTACTTATGAGCCACAGCCCACGGGCGTTGTTGGGTTCAATCTCATGAGACTATTGCAGGTCTACGTGGTTAGGTTTGCTGTTTTGATGCTTCTCAAGACTTCCAATGGATCTCTCAAGACTATGGCCTCATTCGTTTCGCTGAAAAAACAAGCCGAAACACTGTTCTGGCTGATTTGCTGTGAGATAAAAACATTGTTCTGGCTGAAAAAAACAAGCTAAAAAGTACGGATTATAAGACCAGCTATATATGTTTAACTCAACGTTTGGCTTCATGCGATGCCTTTGAGACGGCACAGTGAATGCTGGCACAATGGTTTCTTCTATTTCTAATGCTTCGCTGAAAGTGACAAAATGTTTGGATTTCACCCCGGAGGCAGGGGCAGGGCCTAACCGGCCAGGTCGACACCCTGGCTCGGCTGGTTCCGCTGCCCGCTTGTGTGCTCCATGCGGCGCCTCCACCTTATCAGGTTATCAGCCACGCAACCAAAGAACGCATCGTTTTCAAGTCCCGCGCAAGTTGGCGCGTTGTTTTCCTTGCCCCTTCTGCCAGCTTTATGAATTATTATATGATTGATCGGTCCGTGTCAGGCCCTCGTTTTGTGACGTTATTTTTCCATTGCTCCTGCTGTTGATGCACGTGCTAGTTGGGACGTACCAGTACCACTAGGTACGAGCTGTAAGGTGGCGGCGTCCTTCCTCCATTTCTCCACCAAGGAAACAGGCAGTAGTTGTTTCTTCCGCGCGCTCGTTTCTCCCTCTCTGTGCTGTGCCAAGCTAACAACGATTAACAACAAAACAACAATATCTAGTTTCCCGGAGGATAACGATGAATTAATAACCATTTGCTAATACAATCTTGGTTGACTTGAACTGTCGCGCAGGAGGTGGTATATACCCCTATTTGACAGCGATTGGATGCGAAGTGGCACCTTGGCGCCGTCGCCCCAGGCTCGCATGGGATTAGTATGGCCCTCTTATCTGCATGCACCTCATTCATCGTTATCGTCTCGATAGGCCGGCGAGGTGGCCTATCCGGCATCCAGGGGCCGCTTCTCTTCTCTCCGACTCTCCCAGCTGCCAGCTGCGACTGCCATCGCGATTTGCCGAAAAAAGAAACAAGCGCGGTTGCAGCTGCCCCCGGAAAAGGAATGGCACATCAACCTGCAGCGCCGGGGACGGACGGAGCAAGGTTCAGGCCCTGTTTAGATCACACCTAAAATCCAAAATTTTCCAAGATTCTTCGTCACATTAAATCTTGCGGCACATACATGGAGTATTAAATGTAGGTAAAAAGAATAACTAATTACACAGTTTACCCGTAATTGGCGAGACGAATCTTTTAAGCCTAAATAGTCCATAATTGAATAATTTTTGCCAAATACAAACAAAAGTGCTACAGTAGCCAAAAGCCAAAAAAAAAAAATTTCATCTGAATGGGGCCTCAGTTGATAAGCCGGCGGCGCCTGGCTTTTCCCCCATCGTGGACGCGGAGTGCTCGCTTATTGGCACTAGTTGTCGCCTGTCACAACGCTGGCTTTTCGCTGCAAATCTTTGCCGGCGATTACTACAAGAAGTAGCTAGCTGTTCAATGTTCATCCTGCCATGGGGCTGCATCTGCGTCCACTGAGCGTTACGAGATCATTGCCTGGTGGCTTTACCTAAAATCTTTTGCTTAAAGTACAATTTAATCCGGGCGGTGGTCACTTTCGTCGTCCATGGCGGTCTGGCCTATGCTGTACTCGTACGGTCAAGTGTTTGCGTGCTGATGTATTGTCCTCCCACCTCCGAAGATGATTAAAATATTTGCTGACGCGTCCTGTATAGGGATATACTTTTTCATTTTTCTAGGAACGAAATGGTCTTTTGCTTCCTTCTCTGCAAGGACGTATACGGACAGGGGACCAGGGGACGGCCGGACCCGAACGGGCATCGCCTGAATATGTTTTCTATAGATGCTTGTCGCCTGCAGATTGCTCGCGCCATCTCGGCACCGATAGCTTCCACGTCAAGCGCACTGGGACGTGCGACGGTTGCCAACTTGCCGCCACCAGCCCATGGTGCATTTCTTTTTGGCAGCAACAGGCCAGTGACTGACTGACTGCATGCCCGTGCAGCCAGACTTGCGCCCAGTTTAGTTGCCGAAATTTTTGGCAAAACGATACTGTAGCATTTTCGTTGTTATTTAGTAATTAGTGTCGAATCATAGTCTAATTAGGCTTAAAAGATTCGTCATGTGGATTTCGTCTAAACTGTGTAATTAGTTTTATTTTTTATTTATATTTAATGCTTCATACATGCATCTAAAGATTCGATGTGACGGAAAATCTTGAAAAATTTAGCGTTTTAGATGGGAACTAAACAGGCCCTTATACTAATAGTTTTGTTTCCTGTGGGCTTTACAGAGATTGGTCAGCAGCCAACATTTATGCTATTTCTAACTACAACGCTCAAAATATAAGACATATTCATCATTTGGGTAGCGTTACAGGCAAAAGATTCAATACCTATTCAGCATCTTCTCCAACAACAAGACTCAAAAGAGAATTCTTTCTATAAATGGGTTTCTAGGAGAGGATGCCCATATTTTGGTTGTGTATCTTAGACAACCCAAAATAGGTCTCCCGTATAGGTTGGTGGCTGATTTTGAATCTCTTGCTATCCATTTTAAGTTGGTTGTCTATAAGGTTTTTTTTTTGTTGGAGACAGTCTTACACACAGATGATTATTGGTTGCACGTTTCTTCAGAAAAAAGAGATGGGTCGGAGCACGGTTTGCATTCGCCCATCAGCGATTGACTGCGCGTAGGATCGATCATCTGGTGCAGCCGTGGAGGAGAGACAGGTGGAAGCAACCGACGCTTCTCTTCATCTTGGTTAGCATATTGAGAGGAACGCGTGGCTTGGCATGTCAGCAACTCAGCATGTGTAGGCTCGGTGCGGGATCAACGACACAATAAGGGATACAAGTTTCCTTTTTGTTATTGGTTCCTTATTAGGGTGACCAGAACTCTATCAAAATGGACCAATTTCGGATTGAAAGCGAGAAAAAACAGCAGGTTAGTAACCCATAACTATTGGTTAGGTAGCCACTCTCTCCTTAAAACCCCATGAATGTGGACACAACGGTTTGTAGCGCTCCCATGAAAGTGACAAGATCTTTTGATATTCCACTCCCCGGATGCAGGGGCAGGTCCTAACCGGCCAGGTTGACACCCTGGCTCCTCCTTCCTGCCTCATCTTGGCACCTGCATCGCATCGCTCTCATGCGGTCATTCCCTGCGCTGGAATTTGCTCTGTTGCTTTCCCTACTCCCCGGCCGGTTCATGATTGTTTGGCGGATCTCAAGGCCACGCACAAACAGGTCCAGCGTTGCCGTACTGATAGTAAAAGGAAAAAAAAAACAGAAAGAGTGGTCCTGTTCGCGTGTCCTTAAACCCGGTTTGATCTGTTTATTTTTTTCATCCTGAACAGTGTTTTTCTTTCACAAATTTATCCAGCGTTCCTTCAAACCATCCAGATTCCTCCAGAACTCAGACAAGCGAAAGAAGAAAAAACAGAAAGTCTGTACTTGGGTGTATGAGTGTACCAGGCTCAACTGCTCAAGAGAAGAAGACATCACTGTTTGTTTCCCATCCAACAGATTTTTAGATTTTGTTTAGCGTGGGCAGTTTCTGGGGGGTTAATGCGCTTGTTTAATGGTACAAGATCCTGTTGACTCGATGATGGCCCAGCCGCAGCAGCACAGGAGATGGGGCCTGGCCTGATGGCCTCGACAGCGATTGCGAAGTGGCAGCTTGGCCCCGTCCCGCCCTCCCAAAGGCCATGGCCATTTGTGAGTTCTTCTGCTCTGTTTATTAAAAAGAACAGGCCCTGTTGCAGCTGGTCCATGAGTCCATGACAGAGAATGGCAACTTGGCATGGGAGCAGGAGGGGTTAGAGCATCTCCAATCATTATGCATTTGGGCTTGGCATTTACCAAAATGCATAAAACTCCAAAAAAACCCCCTCCAATCGTTATGCATTTGGACTTTGCATTTTACATAGCTATGCATTTGGAGGGGGAAACTTGGCATATATGCCAAAGTAGTCCGGCTATGCAAATAGACATCCCGGGCTTCTCGGTTCCTCCTCGCGGGCTTTTTTCTTTCCCTTCGCGCGGCTCCCTTCGCGCCGCCACCAGATATCGCGATTTCAACAGCAGCTCGCGACGCCAAGGATCGCGTACTCCTTCGCCAGGTTCGCGCGCTCGATACGATCGCGTCCTCCTTCGCCAGGTTCTTCGATAGGACGAAGCAGCCGGTCAGGTACGCCTACTTCATCTCAACGCAATATCTAGGGTTTTCCTGTTGGCGGCTTGGGGGTTGGGATGCTGTTGGCGCGGCTTGGGGATTGGATCATGAGATTGGGTATTGCAGTAGCTCGGGCTCTTGTTCTGTTCAATCTGTGTTCAGAAACTCATGTAGTTTCACTATTAGCCAACTGAACTTTGATTGATTCCAGTAGCTTAGCCAATTACACTCTGTGTTGTTGTTTGCAGCATTTTGCTTGATGCCACTTTGATCTAGAACTTGCAAAATTGAATAGATCATGATCTGGAAGCCTTCAACTGATAATAATTGCGTAGCTAATAAGAACATGGAACAAAACAACACATGAATTGGATCAAGATATTCGGCTACGAAGTGCAAACCTTGGCGATGCGCTGTGCAATACGGCTTGGTCCATTCTCCGGTACCCTGGATCCCATGTTGGCTTCAAGAAATTCGCCAGTACCTTGCCTTGACGACGAACTGGCGGCGATCGCGAGCTGATGGTGAAGGGGAAGGGACGTACGGCGATGGTGTGACGTACGGCGAAGTGACGAACTGGCACAATACAAGCAGCTGTGACCTGGAAGTGACGTACGGCGATGGTGTTGATCGCACTTCGTACGCGACGGCGGCGACACGAGCTGGTTCAACGCGACCTGAATGGAATCACCTCATCGCGACCTGGTTCAACGCGACGGCGGCGACACGACCTCCTTCGACGATGTTTGGCGCGGGAATGGGGCGTTGTTTGGCGCGGAAAAAATTTGCGGCGCGGGGAATGATTGCCGAGAAAAAGATATTTCCGGAAAAAAAACACTTGTTGGACTATGCATTTTGCATAACGGTTGGAAAACACCCGAATATAGCCTTGCCATTTTCATTTGGGGGTGCTCCAATTGCCCAAAATGCATAGCTCCAAATGCATAACGATTGGAGATGCTCTTACGAGTTTGATAAGCCAGGTCGCGGGACTTTTTCACGCCGTGCCGTGCTTACTGGGCAGTGGGTGTCGCTTATGATAACGCTACTTTTTCGGACCTGGCCGGGTTCTTTGCTGTGGATAAGCGTCCTGGTGGTCTTCCTCGTGCTTTGGACTTTGAAAGCCAAGGCTGAAGGTGAAGGACCAAGAGAAGCGTGCTTTGGTAGTTTGGTGGATTGATTGCTTGCTGGTGGTTAGTGGTTACTCCAACTGCGTGCCAGAGCGATTTGTGATGGAGACTTCTCCCTGCTGGTTTAAAAAGGATTGCTGGTTTGATCTTTGATGTGGTCACCAATCACCACTTCGGCACCCTGCTTAGGGCATGTTTGGTTCCCAGCTCCTAAATTTAGTCAGCTAACTACCTCCTAAATTTTAGTCAGACAGCGTTTGGTTTGGTGGACTAATTGTGACTAAACTTGACATGTGCATGTTTAGGATGACCAAAACGCCCCTAAGCTCCTGCCCCTGGCGTTTGGCCGGCGGGGAAGGGGGAGGAAGGACCATCGGCCGGCGGAGAAGGGGAGGAAGGAGAACTGGCCGACGAAGAAGGGGAGGAAGAAGTGCCTGCCTCCAAGCGGCTGGGCGGGTGGTGCGGCGAGCGGAACAATGCCTCGGCGCCGCCTCCCCCGCCGTGAGCGCAGAACAAGTCGATCGAGGCCTCGTCGGGCCCCGCTCGCCGCCGCGGCCTCCCGTCTCTCGGCCCGCTCCCGTGCGCTCCCCTTGTCCCGCGACTTCCACTTCTACAACAACTTCCCGGCCTTCAAATCCCCCGTCGGCGCCGCAGCCACCAAGACCGACGCCTCCATTGGCATGCTCGGCGCAGGCCCCGCTTCTCCCGACGCGGCAGCAGCAGCCGTTCCCCGGGGGCGGCGACCTCGACGACGCACCGACTGGCTCGTCGCCCTCAATGACAACCTGCTCGAGCGTTCGGCGCCTCCACGGACGAGTTCAAGGTGCCGCGGGAGAAGGAGGAGGCCTGCAGGCGGAGGGCGGCGCCGGAGGCAGGGGACGGGGACGGGCTCGGGACAGGGCAATTATGAGGGGCACCACCTATCTAGGTGGGCTTTTAGTCCATTTTAGTAAGCTTTGGGTTACTAGTTGGTTAAATACCATTTAGTCATATTTAATCAAAATGTTTAGTAAAAAAGTGACTAAAAAGAACTAAAGCTACTAAATTTAGGAGCTACTAGATGAACAAACACCCCCTTACACGGCCTACTAGTTTGTGCCTGCTGTTGCTGCGCTAGCCTGCCACACGGACACGGATGTATCATCTGCATCCACTGAGCGTTGTAACCTTGTAGGAGATTTGTTTAGTAGCTTTACCGAATTTCTTTCGCGTCAAGACAGAAGAGTTTCGTTTCAGTCACTTTCGTCCGTGACCTTCGGCCTGTGTTAGAGGGTACAGCCAGGGATTTGCGTCCTCATGTACAAATCACCCAAACTTCCAAACATAAAATATCTGCTGACGTGTTCAGTGGGTAATTTGCATCTAAGTAACATATTTTGTATCTAAATTACCACTTCTGATTTTTAAAATAACGGGCTGAGTCTTCAGCAGGGAGGTTTGAAGTTCTATTTTCGCACACCTTCAGCTTGGCACCGTTTGGATGCCGAAATTTTTGGCGAAATGCTACCGTAACGTTTTCGTTGTTATTTGGCAAATAGTGTCCAATCATAGTCTAATTAGGCTTAAAAGATTCATCTCGTGGATTTCGTCTAAACTGTATAATTTGTTTTATTTTTTATTTATATTTAATGCTTCATGCATGCGTCCAAAGATTCGCTTGTGACGGAGAATCTTGAAAAATTTGGCATTTTAGGGTGGAACTAAACAGGCCCTTGATGCCGTCGTTAACATCTTCCAAGCTACATGCGTTGACTGGTGGCTAGTTTCAAGGAAGCTGATTTCGAAGGAACTTGTAGGCGAGTCTTCGACAGTCTGGTCCTGCTGACCGGATGGATATTATGGAAGGAACGGAATGGTAGGACGTTCCGATAGCAAGATCCACGCACGCACAGATGCTCCACATGATCATTGAGGAGGCGCAGGGAACGGGTGAGGGCGGGGCACACACAGATTCAGTCGCTTTGGCAGGGCTTATGAAAGCGAAGCCTCCATTGTCGAATGTCGCAAGACTGTTCATGTAATACAGTCCTAATGGTTTGTAGCACTGGAAAAGGGATTCGGTAATTGTTGATTACCGATCCTTCTTGTAAAAGTATTCTCCTTCGTCTTAATGAAACATGTGTCGTAGACATGTTCGCGAAAAAAAATATGGACTTGCTAGCGCCCAGACGTCCGTCCGGACGCTCGCGCCTGCAATATGTTTCCCGCGCCATTTCGAGCGCCCACGTGAGACCTGCGCTGTCCCGAACGTCACCAGCATCGAGAAGAGGGGGAGGGGGCAGCGGATACCAAGCCGGCACCGGGAGGAGGAGGAAACACCGAAGCGAGGTAGCAGAAGGCGAAAAGGGAGATGTAACCCCCGATCTACTTTTGAAACACCTAGATGAAACATTTGAAGCATACATCTGGAGACAGGTGAAACACTTAAAACATATATCTGAAACACTTTGCAAAAAAAACATGAAACACTTGAAAAGCCATTGCAAAGCATATGCAACATCCAGATAAAACACTTGCAACATATGTGTGAAACATATACAACATCAAATAAATCTGAAAAACAGATGAAACATTTGGAAGAGACGCTTGCAACATACATGTATAGCCATTGCAACATCCAGATCTACTTTTGCAACATCCACATAAACGACTTGCAACATGCATATGAAACCCCTGAAACACTTGAAATATACGCTTGTAACATGTCAGGCGCGACGCTCTAGTGGACGACGACCACCATGTGTGGCGAGCCTCGAGGCGGTCTCGAAGTATGGCATATCCACGACACCCTTGTCGTCTCTAGCCGCAAGAGAGGTGGTGAGGAGGACGCGAGTAAGGCTGGATAACGAGCTGGCTCGGCTCGGCTCGGCTCGACTCGTTCTGGCTCGTTAAGATAACGAGCTAGCTCGGCTCGGCTCATTATCCTAACGAGCCAGAAAGCCAGCTCGGCTCGGCTCGTTAAAAGCTCGAGCTGGCTCGTTAAGCTCGCGAGCCAGATATAAAAAATACACAAAATATAATATTTTGCATTTATCTAAAGTTTGAGAATAATAATAATATAAAAGAAATACATCTAGACCAGTTACCAGTCAATTTATAGGGTCTAGACCAGTTACCAGTCAATTGTAAAGTGCAAGACATAGTAGTAATACAAAAACTAATATAAGTTTTGATACTTTTTTCCTGGAAGCTTGGCTCGTTTAGCTCACGAGCGGCTTGCGAGCTGGCTCGAGTTGGCTCGTTATAGCTAACGAGCTAAAATCTTGGCTCGGCTCGGCTCGTTATCATAACGAGCCGAGCCGAGTCGAGCCAGCCACGAGCCGAGCGAGCTAACGAGCTTCGAGTTTTTCGTCCAGCCTTAGACGCGAGCGATGAGGCGGCGGGATGTGGGGGAGAGGGACCTTGTACTAGTACCTGAAGCAGAAGCCATCCAAGGATATGAGCAACAACACGGGCTTCGGGGAGCTTGGAGAGCAGTGTGACAGCGGACGCCGCGGTCATGACGGTGAGGGACGGGCGAGCAGGTGGTGAAGGTTGTGGCGGTGGCGAGGGCCACGGTGAGGAGCAAGAGGCGGGGGCAAATGAGGGCTGGGAATGGCGGCCACGGAGGAGAGGAGAGTGGCGATGGGCCGCGGCGAGTTGTTAGGGTCCAAACCTCGACTGAGTGGGGCGGAGACGCCATCGACGGGCGATGCTTCGACTGCAGGACTTAGGGAGAGTGAAAGTGGACGTGATCTAGGCAGAAGCAGAACGTGCGTGCGGCTGCCAGCTTGCGGAGTGAGAGATTTTTTTTGAAGGCGGCGTGGGAGTATTAGATATTTATGAATACGTGGACGACGTGAAGCCTCGTAGCGTCCGACACCATCCAGACTCCCTAGTCATAGCATTACCGTTAAAAAAACTAAAAATACCCCTCACATTTACATCAGAAGTTCCAAACTAGCAATACCTGCTATTATAAAAAAAAGACACAAATAACAATAAATTACATCTCTATATATCTTTTAAAATTAAAATTACCTATTTATCTCACGATTGATATATAAAATACTCAAAGCATATACATAGTAAACATCCTCTCATGTTCGGCGAAGATCTCTGAAACCGTTTCCCAAGTTGCAACATGCCCAATTAATCATATCTTGTAAAGAACGATCACCATCTTGCCATTTGCACTTTATCAAATTAATCTTGTGGGAAATTACACCCTTACTCAAGCCGCAAGCATATCTCAATATTAGGGGAACAATATGTTTCGACTTACGACAAATATTCCTAGTTAGCACATTTTGGTACAAAAAAACTATATGCATGAATTGAATAGAAAATAAATCATGTTGGTTTGGAGACCATCTAAAGGGATCACTTTGGTTACACAAACGCTACTATAGCAAACAACTCATTCTATTTGGTCAAATTTTCACAAGCTATAGCTCATGTAAATGATACGTACATTAAGTACTGTGAATCTTCATCCAGATTTTTGAATTTAATCCCTGCTGCAAATTCTTTTTGACCTGCTTCTTGTGTTTCCTGGGACGAGCCTATTTTTCTTTTGTTTTTTAGCAAAGGGACGAGCCCGCGTTGCTCCTTCTGCTGTGGCCCTCTGGGCCGTGGCCGACCAAGAAAACCGGCAGCACCAGCCCAGCAGCAGCGCGCCTCCACCCCTCGTGTCCTTTTTCTTTTGTTCCCCTTCTGCTGCAACTGCAACAACTCGAACCCGAGTTGGTTTCTTGTTTCCGGTGCCTCCGATTCGAGCACACACGAACCAGAACCGGAGTCTGATGTTTCATGTTTGCATCACATTCATACGGACCGTGCGCGCGCCGCCGATCAGATCAGAGTCAGACAGCCGGCACCCTGCACCCTGCACCCTGCGCCCTGCAGCTTGTTGATGCAGCGCGACACGAACGTGACGATCACCGTGTGGTCTTCGTCCGCGCGCGCCGGCAGCTGGATGGATGCCTCACCGTGACGGGTGTGGTGTGCCTCACGCATACACACCCGCATGTGGTATGTTCACGACACACTGGGATGACTACGGCAATGCTCCAAATCAGACGTCCGTCCGGACGTCTCTGTTGATTGGGCCCAACGTCTAAAGCCTCCGTTCCCATCCGGTCACTGTAGATTAATAAAAAAAAAATCGAGCATCACCGTGTCTGCGCTCCGCGACCGCCTCCGCCACGGCTCCCCACACCTCCCACACGCCTTCCACCGGCCTTCCTCTCCGCTGCCGCCGCGCCCCGCACCGCCCGCAGCTTGCTCCTCCACGATTACCACCGCCGCGGCGTGATCACATGTGGAGATGTCTGTATTTTAGGCATCCGATGTCACAACTTGCTCGAAACTTTCTCAATTTTTTACCACGGCCTCCGCATGTGATAACAAGACACCCTCGACAAGTTTCGTGATTTCGGACTTCGTTTGGATTTTATATAATTTAAATACACTTTCCCCGCAAGTACCTCGTCATGTTACGACAACAAGATGCTCGTAATTTCATGTGAGTTCCTGGATACGGCCTCAACATACGCTAAATATCATGAATATCATTTTTGAATGACCAAAATCGATTATTCCATGTACCTGCAGTTTCAAATTTGGAATATTCCAAAAAATTCAACGAAAAATAATAATTAATGAAATATAGTAAAAAAACTCAAAATTGTCCCAAAATTTGAAATGGAGACGTAATTACTGTAGCAAGGCCCCACAAAAAATATGGAGCCAAAAAACAAAAAAAACTTAATTTGCCGAGTGCCACTCTCGACACTCGGCAAAGAAGCCTTTGCCGAGTGACAGGGCACGTGGCACTCGGCAAATAATTTTTAAAAAATAAAAAAATTCTTTGCCGAGTGTCCCTTTCTGGAGCACTCGGCAAAGGCCCAATAGAAAATAGGGCCGCCGGCCCAAAATCCCCCCCCCACCCCAGAACCCTAAAAATTAATTAAGCCTTTACCGAGTGCAGAGCACGTAGCACTCGGCAAGAATTAAAAAAAATTCTTTGTCGAGTGCCCCTTTCTGGAGCACTCGGCAAAGGCCCAATAGAAAATGGGCCGTCGGCCCAAAATGCCCCCCACCACAGAACCCTCTTCTCCCTTGCGCCCGCCCGCCCGCCTGCGTCATGACGCCCGCCGCCGCCACAGCGCCGCCGCCGCTCTGCCGCATCCTCGGCCCGCCAGCGCCGCCCGCCCCCTCCGCCCACGCCGCCCCGGCCCCCCGCCCACGCAAGCCCCGCCCGTAGCGCCGCCCGCACGCGAAGCTCGCACACCGCGCGCCTCGCGCGCGCGCCCACACCGGAGCCCCCTCCACCGCGCGCCCCCCCCTGCATCCTCCACCCCCGAGCACCCCCCAGCCCGGCCGCATCGCCCAGCCACACGGCTCCCAATCGCTCTCCGCCTCGTCATCGCCTGCGCTGCCCGCCTCGTCAGCGCGGCCCGCCGCCTCCGTCCGCTCGTGCTACCACCACCGGCTCGCGCGACTGTCCTCCCCTGCACCTCCCGGCCCCCGCGCCGCCCCTGCTCCCCTTTGTTGCCGCCAGCTTGGAAGAAGGAGGAGGAAGCAACAGTAAGAAGGAAGAAGGGAGGAGAAGAAGGAAGAAGAAGGAAGAAAAAAGAGGAGAAAGTAAAGAGAAGGAAAAGGAAGAAGGAGAAGGAAAAAAGAGAAGAACGTGGAGGAGGAGAGGAAGGAGGAGGAGAAGGGGAGAGGGGGGAGAGGGGGAGGAAGCTTGAGGTGGAGGGGAGGAGGAGGTGCCTCGGCCGTCTTCTCAGCGTGCCCGTCCCGCCGATGCCCCTACCGTCACCGAACCGCCTACGAGCGTGGGCAAGGTATATCCACCCTTTCTCCGCTTGTCGGCCTTCGTGCCGCTGTGCTTATCGGCCTTCGTGCCGTTTGTGATTGTCGGCCTTCGTGCCGTTGTTTTTACAGGTTTTGGAAACCTCCCCGTGCAGGGGAGGTGCCCAAATTTTGGAACTTATAGTGTCGTGTTTCTTCTTTTGCAGAGCAGGACCCTCAAAGGTGACCCAGAGTCCCCGATCATCTTTGTCGGCGTCACGGGTCTTCCTGCACTGCGTTGCCTCCACCACTGCGTCAACTCTCCCACTGCCCTGCTCCTGACTTCACCGACCACCCTAGGTTTAAATCCCCTATTTTTTCCTTGTCTGTCGTCGTAGATCGATGTAGCCCAGTTAGGCGTCTCCCGTCCGAAAGAGATATCTTTGGAGGTATGCAGATCTTTACATATCTCAGCGACCGTATCTGTTTCAGATTGTCCATGTTTTTTGGACAGCCCGCGGTGCGTAGATGGTTAGTTTCCATGGTCTGCTCTGGTCTGAGACGGTGTTTGGCATCACCCCCTTTTGTTCTTGGATACACACTCTTCCTTGCAGGAACGTGTATCGGGAGAACAGTGGGGAGGTGCTGCCCAAAATTTCTATCTGGGATACAGTATCGGAGCTGGAAACTAACCTCATCTACGCATCCTGGGTGGGATTACCTATCCTCATCTA